>NC_030853.1:29055398-29125253 GCF_000208745.1 Theobroma cacao
TCCTCAAGCATGCTAAATGGAAAAAAAGGACATAGGAAAGGTAGAAATCAAGCTAAAGTCGAAAAATCTTACCGTTAGATACGTAAACGGACGAAAAATGTGAATTCCCCTTTGAATTTTCTAGTTTTCCTTTGGTTTTTCTCTTTTCTTCCTTTCCTCTCTATTTTCTCTCTTATTTTCTCCTTATGGCCGACCATCACCTGATGTGGGGTTTAAATGAACTGATTTTCTTTTAAAATAATATTAAATCATTAAAAAAGTGTTATGTGTCACTTTTCCATTGGCCTGTTTTTAAAATTTCGTTCTTTAAACTTCAATTTTTTTCCACTTAAAATACCATAGTTATTCATACAAAAAATAAATAAATCCTATGATTTTGACAAGTTTTGGGTGGTGAAAATTACGGTTTTACCTCGGGATAACAAAATTATCGTTTTGCCCCTATGTTCCAAAAATTGCCGGAATTGAAAATTTTCACTTCCTATCATTAAATTATACTCCAAATAGTTAATCTTGGTCAAAAATTTCACTCCATGATCAAATTATTATCTTAGGTGACAAAATGACGATTTTGCCCCTAAACATCAAAATTTTAAATTTTTCTCCAAATGAACCCTCGAACTCCGAACAATCATTTTTAGTCATTCCTGGACTGTAAAATATTAAATTTCATCATACGATTCCTATTTGAACTAGTTCGAGGTTAAATCAACTTAAGTGTACTGTTGGGTACAATACCGGATTTCGTCTATTCTTAGGGGCTTTCATAGCGTCATAACATGCTACTCAGTGCATGTATGTCATGACATGTATTTATAGGATCGGGTTTTACAAAATATTTTATTAAAAATCAGCAGAGTCAAGAGAGTGACGGGTGGTGATGATTATTATTTCTTAATTTTTAATTTATTATTATATATATATATATATAATTTGATATATATGATATGATTATTTTTATGATTAACCTTTAGTCACCCGTCACGTGAAATCTTAAATTCGTCATTATTAGTAGAATTGTTCAATTCTGATGGACCATTGTTGATTTCATAGATTTTTGAAAAAGAATAGTAATTCAATTATCAATGAAATTATAAATTAAAAAAAATTCATCTGTACAATATCATATGAATATTTAAATTATCGACATACGTTATCATTTTAAAAATTAAAAAAATTAGATTCAAAATCTTTGTTCTTTTAATAAAATAAATGAAAACATAAATCACAACTTACCGAAATAGAGATAACTTCATGATTTTAATTTAAAACTTGTGGATGAACAAATATATGTTTAAACTTTAAAATAACTTCAATTGTGCACTCAATATGGTCGTCATATTTGAGAACTGAAGAAAGAAATTGAAAGAGCAAACAGTCGAGGATAAAATTTCTTCTTTCTCACAGATATCTAAATCAAATAAATTGACAAATAAAAATATAAAAAATGTAAGAGAAATTCAAGCCACATTGGTGGACCTTGAAAACGTCATTGCCTTGCGCAACTTGGACGGTGAAAGTTTTATCCTCTCATCCTTGAAGAAAATTCATCCAACACCATCATTAGAAGAGGAGCACCTCTGAGATTGGAGGCAATCATCACCCCGTCACCATTCTTATTCCATTTTTTTTAATGCTTGTGACTTCTTGAAACATTTTCATTATATTTCCCCAACGGTGCCCCTCAATTTTCCAAAATCTTGCTTGATCACTGTAACTAGAAATCATTTTCAATCACAGGGTAGTTACCATCAAGTTTCTGATATAAACAGAGAGGAATTAGAGCCAGCAATATTGGGGTAGACGTAAGAATGGATTCACCGAAATGGATATGAAGATGTGGGGCTTTGGATACCTCTCCTCATCTCTGAAATATCTTTATTACTATTTTAATTCAATCTCTTATTCTAATGTCAGAAAAGAATAATACATATACAAAGACTCCAACGTTTGGATCCTTAATAAAACTCACCTAGACTACCAACTCAGAAGTCAAAGGTGCTAAGATTAATAAATTGGTCTAATGAGTTAACCTGACTAGATTTTTTTTTTTTTTGCATTTTGAGACATTGTGTTACTTCTTCAGTCTCTCTCTCTCTTTTGTTTTTTTGAGAATAAACTTAAGCCAAAGCCAACTCGAAATTTACATCACTCTGTTTCATATTTATGAGACAATGTAGGCCGCTGGAATTCAATTGTCTTCTTAAACCCTGGATTCAGTTTTGATCTTGTTATTTTAGGCTAACATGGCATGAATTCATGGACACAATTGGCAAAGAAGAGTCATATGATGTTGTTGTTGTAATGTAACCAAAGCCAAATAGTGAATGGAGGACCTGTCTGGCGGCTTGAAATTAGACTATGTTGTTGGAAAAGGGCGAGGGGACAAGGGACAAGGGTAAGGGGCGGGGGAGTGGGTCCTTGATGATAACTGCAAGTTAAATGTGGAAAATCTACGAATCAGGCCATGTACCATGAATCTGTAGGCATCATTGCTTGCCTAACCAATCAGTCAGAAATTTTTTGTAACTTAAATTTGGTTCTTTTTTTTTTAATTCTTTTTTCATTTGTGACAAAGTTTTGGACCACTGAAGAACTTTGCAAATTGCAAAATAGAGCTTCTCTCACTATCTAGACGTTTGTGTACGATGGATGGATAATAAGAGCTTGCTTATTTTCAAAGATATATATATATATATTCTGTTAGATGCTTTATTCCTTCTTCATTTACTTTTAAAATTGATTTGATTGCTGTCAAAAATTAAATTGTCTTTGGCTTTCTCTGGTGGGAATTTGGAAGGGTCCAAGCACCCAAGACTTGGAAAAATGAATAAAAGCAATGTATCAAAACAGGTAGAATGTTCGTAAAATTAAGGTTTTGTGTTTATTTTTGAACATTCATGAAGAAAGGCAGAAGAAATTCTACTTCATCTCAAGAATCTCGTGGTTGGGTAATTTTTTTTTTAAATGGTGTTTTATTCTTCCATCATCAATAAATGTCATAACAAATCTTAAGCAAAGCTTGCGAAAGACTTTGGTGGTATAATGAATTTAAATTTCAAATAGACTATGACTATATTTCAAATGATTGAATTTTGAATCGTTTTAAATTGAGATTGATTTCATATTTTATTATTTACATTTGAATCATTTTAAATTTAAATTACTGAATGTTTCGTTTCAAGTCAAAGTGATTAAAAATTTCTTGGGTGAGAAATCTTTCTTTTTATTTTATAATTAGTCTTCTATTTATTTTTTTGTTTATTAATTGATATAATTAACACATATGGGACTGGTCCCCTTAATTTTTAATGTACTTTTCGAATTGATGCAGAGAATATATTTTATTGTTGATATTATATAAAATTGCTACATTAACCAGTAATATATTTTCCGAATTCGGGGTAAATTCTTTCTCTTGTACAATTTATCCAACAGCCTTTCTTATGATTAGTATAATTACTCATTTGGGACAACTTTTTGATCAATATAATTTAAACAAAAAAAAAAAAGAAAGAAAAGGAAAGAGAGATGGGGTTTTCTTTTGCTACTTTATTCTTTGTTTGGTCCATTTTTAATTTTTATTTTCCAATTCGTGACAAGATTGGACCACTGGACAACTTTGCAACTTGCACCAGAGCATATGTGGAGTCTCTAGCACAAGTTGATTTTTCAAACATATTCTAAGTTATAAGTTTTTGATTAATCTTTCTTCCTTAAGATTTTTCCGTAAAAAAAAATTGTGTTCCTTTTCTCTAAACGGGGAAATATGTAAGGCAGGAAGACAGAGACAGAGTAATCAACAATAATTTGCTTTCTAGTACAACATTAATGTATATTAAAGAAAGAAATTATGTGAATTTTGACAAAATCACAAAAAGGGGAATAACACAAGAAACATGCGAAAAGTCTCCAATATCATGTAGTGGTAGCTATTTTACATGTTGTGTTGGGATTGGATAGGTTTACGTATATCACAATTTTGGATTGTTGATTTGGTTTCAAGTTAATTTGATCTTTCATTTATATTTCTATTCAATTGATTTCAGCTTTCAAGTCATTTTGAGTTTGTGTTGCTTGAAATTTTACAGATTTTTTAAATATATTACGCATGTGCTTATGCATACAAAACAAAGAGAGATCAGTTTAAGTAGAAATTTCGTCTAATCTCTCGACTTGTACACTTTTACTATCGAATTCTTTTGTTTTGTGGAAATGGTATTCACATTATTAAACACTGAAATTGATACAGGGCCCCAAAAGTAGAAAAGAAGGGACTGGCTGGCTTTTCACCCACCAAACCGAAGAGAACTGACCTATTGCTCTCAAGCATGCAGTAGACATGCCAACAAAATGTCTACCCAACCCAAAGAATTGGTTAACATAAAATTTTCAGAAAATTATGGTGCACTAATCAGAAATTTGATTTTTCTAATTAGAATGAAGATCTTGGTCTTGTCTCATTCTCAGCTGGAAAAAGATGGCTATCCTGAAATGGTCCTTCCTTTCCCAGAAGCTTCATATGAAAGTGTTGAACATCGAAGATGCCTTGGGGACTTCAACACAAGGAGACAAATTAGGAGCATCCATTGTTTTGGGAGGACTTTTTCAACAATTTCTCCTCTCCTCTTCTGGTTTTTGGTGACTTTGGAAATATTTTCGTGATATTTATTCTAAGGAGCAATGTATCTAGACCCCTTTTTTTCAAAGTTCAAATTGTGATTGATGGGCTCTACATTTAGGATAATGATTTTGATAAAATAAAATAAACAATTTATTATTACTAGGAGTATTATTTTTTGGCTAGCCTTTGGAAGAAGGCAAATAGATCTGTCGTTATCAAATTTGAGTGTGGAGACTGCGTGGGTGCTCATGTCGAACTCGGGAGGCTTTGGCAGCAATTTCTGATTATTTCTAGAAATCATTCACATGAATCCCGTTTTTAAAACAAAAAAGGGTGCGGTTGAAAATTCATTAGCATGAATGCCCAAACCAAACTTATTGAGAAAATTTATCATATACTTAGTCAATAAATGTATTTCTTTGATGAGGGTTGGTAAAGTTTTAATTCTCTTTTTGGATAAAAAGAAAACGTTAATTGCCTTACAATGCATGGACTGCTGTTGTTGTTGTTGGTATTTTGTCATCGTCGGTGAACACTATTTACTGTTTTCCACGAGGAAAAGAAAAAGTTTGCTTCTTTGATGAAAGTTATTTTTCAAAGTAAAATACTAAATAGACATTTAAACACAGTTATCATTCTCCCAGATCAAGTTTCTTTCCACCATGGAATGGTATAACTATAGTACTTGGCTAAAGAAGACTAGTTGAGAACTTCCTTTTTGGTTATTTTCTCTTTTTCTTGTTCATTTTTGTGTCATCCTCCGACCCATTGAGACAATTAATCCATGCAAAGGCTTGACAGTCCCCGGTTGATAATCATTCCATCTCTGAAAATTCAACTCCATGTAATCAACGAGACTGTAGATATCTTCAGCTGGATGGAAGGATCCATGGAGTTTCCGTCCACAAATGACACTACTACTTTTCTTTCTCCTTTCTGTTAAACCCTTTTATCAACACCCCCATCCATCATGTTTCAAGGGCCAATGAGTGCATCATCTTGACTTTACTCGTCTTCCCAATAATGGGATTATCAAAGAGGTTTTTCCTTTTCTTTTCTTCCCCTATGCCTCCGTGACTGGCGTTGGTCATGGATTGTTTAACAAATGCTGTGTATAGATCCATATATTAAGAAACTCCAAGTATCTGGATTTTGGATGTGAAACCTTTGCTTAATGTGCTTCCATATTTTCAATGTATAAAAGGGAAATGATATGCTTGAAATAGATAGTGGTTTTCATTGTCAAGTCATGTAGCGACAAAATCCTTGGATGTTTGCCCCAATTCATTGAACAATCATAAATAGAAAGTAGCATCCCATCCAATTCTAGTCATCTAAACGTCGCATTTTGCCCATCAATGCAGAGAACAAACAAATCATTCTTATTAGAAAAAGAAAAAGGTGAAGTTGATGACTGTTAGGAAAAAAATAACAATAATATGATATGTTGATGTGATATGATAAAATTGTTAATGTAATATTTTTTATTATTTATGTTAATATCGTACACATATAAAATGATTAATGATATTTTGATTATTAATAATTAATTAAATGTTAATTATAAAAATTTATTCAATTTAAAATAAAAATATAAAACTTGAGTGAATGAAATAAAAATTTTTAAATTTTTTTCAAATATTATGAAAAAAAAAAGATATTTCCAATTTCTTCCTTCCAATTTTTTGTCCACAAAATATTTTGACGGTTATTTCAACCGTCGAAGGCTGAGTTGTTACCATCATCCACGTGGGATGACAGTGGACAAGGTCCCACGTGTAGCTCATATTCGACAAAAACTGACTTCATATGCTGACGTCACCTTGCTCTGACCTGGCCGCCGTCCCTGAATTGACCCACGTGTTCATTTAACCTTGGCTGTGGAACCCAAATAAAAAAACGATCAAATAATATGATGCCATATCAGCTTCCCTTGCCGCTTGTCTACTGTTTTGGCCCTTATTCTAATGCCGTCCTATTTTACATTTAAATCCTCTGTTCGGGGTGTATAAAGGGAGCTAAAGCCAGAAGTTTTTTGCTCTGCCTCCAACTCCCAACACTTTAACCGAAACAGAGGAGCAACAGAGAAACACTTCGAGAGCCTTAAAAAAAACAATGGATTCCTGCCTCTTTCACTCTCCGAATTCCAACTCCTCATCGGAATCTTCATTCGGATCGCCGGAGTTCTTCCCTTTGCACAACAACCATCTTCCTTTCAACGAAAATGACTCCGAGGAGATGCTTTTATACGGGCTACTCGCGGAGGCTACACAAGAAACATCAGAAATAACGTATCCTAATCAAGTAAAGGAAGAAGAGGTTAGTTCAATGGAAAAGGAAAGTCCAAAGAAAGAAAAGTCTTACCGGGGTGTAAGAAGGCGTCCGTGGGGGAAGTTTGCGGCTGAGATAAGGGATTCTACCAGGCACGGCATAAGGGTTTGGCTTGGAACATTTGACAGTGCGGAAGCTGCTGCTTTGGCTTATGATCAAGCTGCTTTCGCCATGAGAGGCTCCGCTGCGATACTCAACTTTCCGGTGGAAAGAGTGCAAGAGTCACTGAGAGACATGAAGTGCCACCAGGAGGAAGGGTGTTCGCCGGTGGTGGCTTTAAAGAGAAAACACTCCATGAGGAGGAAAATGATAAGCAGAAGCAAGAAAGAAAGAGATGTCAGGATAAACAATGTGATGGTGTTGGAGGATTTAGGTGCAGATTACTTAGAAGAACTTTTGACTACATCTGAAACTGCTAGACCTTGGTGAATCCAAACAAAAAAAAAAAAACCAGCAAGAATAAAACTTCTTGTTCATCTACTTCTAGTCTTTTTTATTTTTTTTTTCTTAACTTTGCCTTGAGCTTTGTTTTTGTTTTTCCTTCGGAACCCCACCATTTGTAATCAGAAAAAGGGTGTAAGAAGGTTCACATTTTGATATTTTTAAATGTGCATCCTCTCTTTTCTTTTTCATATCCCATTTTGTGTAAAGTTGAGGAACAAGAAATTAAGAATAGCAATAATTTCCAGAGACTGCTTGTCTCATCCACCAAAGACACAGAGGTTGGCTGCTGCTGCTACTATTATAGGATTTATGGACACGTATCCCTCTTCCAAAAAGAGAAAGGAGGACATGACTACATACCCATATTTTGCAAACAAAAACAATTTAAGAATGATGACATGAAATAGTACTTTATAATTTTTTATATAGGCTATATTAAATGGCAAAAAACAACTTTATTTCACTAACTTATAACTTTTTACGATTTGAATTCGAAATTTCACATAATTAAAATACGACTAATTTAAATAACAATATCGTATGAAAAATATATGAACACAAATAATGTCATGTGCGAGTCATCGGAACAGAAACGTTCGTTATCAAATTGAGTATAATTTAATCGATAATAATTTATTTTATTTTTAAAAAAAAAATAAATTTCAATTCCATCTTAATTAAATAAGTAAAGTGTTATTTTATCTAAGCATATACATCACACACGTAAACCAAAGAAGAAAAATTCTTCAAGACCAAAAGATTCAAAGTATACTGAAAATAATTAAGATGATCAAACCCTTTATTAAAAAAGAAATGATGGTCTACATAATATATCTCTATATTAAATTTATACATCTAGAATAGTCTCTGGCAGTGGTTGCAGCATCAACTCTTATCTCTTCCATCTTTTTATTTTCTTCTAAGATGAGTCAAAGCTTCTACTCAAATTGAACTTCAAATGCTTCCTCCTGTTCTCTTTTCTCGTTAAAGCAAAAGACACAGTCTAGGTTTTGTCGGTCACAAACTTGCACATTGAAAAGTTAAAACTATGAACTAAGAAGAATTAATTCGTATTAGGCAAAGAGAAAATCTGGGTTGGTCTTCACTTCAACAGTAAACCACTCCTTTCTTTTTCTTTCTCTCCCCTCTCTTACTTCCCTATACAAGTCCTTTGAGTTGTAATTTTTTTTTTCCTCCACACAATCAAATTGGCTAGATTTAAAGCAAACACAGATGAAAATATTAAGAGGCGAAATTGGCGGACCATGGAGATTAAACAATGGAGGATGATGGTTTACTTTGTCTATAGTCTATACGCCAATGATTTCACAGATTACTATTTGAGTGTAATTTCAAAGTTTAGGAAGCTTCCTGCTGAGTGCTGGTTTAATGTCTCAATGTTATTCTTGGACTGTTATCTATTGCATGATAAGACTAATCTAATTTAAAGTGAATTTAGTAACATATTCTTGATGGACTTGTTCTTAATCGAGTTCATGTTTCATATTGTTACTTTTTTCTTTGGCAAGTATGACCAGCTTTCCTTTATTCCAGATGGTCAAAAAATGGCCCAATGTTACTATTTCTCTTAATTATTCTGGAAACTTAGCTTCTTGATATTGGTCCTGAAATGAGTTAAGGACTCTTTATGATCAATTTGGAGTAGGATAGTGTCAATAGTAACCTTCTTCTTCTCTTCTTTCTTAGCAAAAACGAAGGGAAAAAAATATATATCAATAGAATATTTGGCTACGGTTGATTGATTAATGAATGGGAATATCTCCCTTGGGGGTGGTATATAGTCAGTCAATGGTGTTAGCTAAGGAAGATGGTTAAATTATCTTCCAACTAATTGATTGATTCCATAATTATATTAAGGAATTTATTGCCCGAAGCAACCTATTAAAAAACAAATTATATGGTTAAGTAAAGCAATTTTATGGATCACTCAATTTTGTCACGTGATTCCTTGATCGTGACATTTAGAGTCCAAGGTTAAAAGTACGTGGGTCAGAATCTAAATTTTAGTCAATTCAAAAAGGGTATTTTGATTTCATGAAAATTCATAAAGTGTTAAGCTCATAATCCAACCTTTGATACCTTATTTGATGCTTCCATCGTGGCATGGTTAACTGAACTTGGTCACCCTTTTGAACTTCTTATTAGATACAAATGACGAGGATCTTGAATTCAATCTTTTTTTTATTATTAGTTAAATCGAATTTGGTCACTCATCTTTAAATTTATCTTTTTACTCAATCTAATACATTTTATTTTATTATTATTCATTAAAAAATTGTATTTATATCAAAACTAAACAGATGGAAAATAAATTTATCAGTATCTTAATAAGAGACTGTTTAAAGGTCTATTTTATGACATTAATTTGACTAAAAACAAAAATCACTTACTAGCTCCCGAATTACATTTTGTTTTCCATTGAATAGGGTCTTTGCCACAAGAAGCTTGTACGATTGCAATTTACATAGATATTCATGCACGTCAATCATGAAGATTATTGAAAACATAAAGTCCTTGTGGATTACAGCTGGTGGGAAAAAGATTATTTTAATTGAAATTCAGGGCAAGCAACCAACACAAAGGTAGGGGAAAGAATTCTTACATAGACATTAGCCTTAACTATACTTGTCAAAGGGAAATTATGTTCTATTTAATGTTCATGCATTGTCTTTTACATTCTTGGCTCTTTCCTGTTTTCCTTTTTAAAACAAGCTAGCCGCCGTATTTGTTTTTTATTTGTAGGACAGTACCTAAAAATTTTATGATAGACAACTAACTACCTAATTAGTTGACAAATAATTGTTTAAGGGATATGGTCAAGCATAATTAGACAGGAAAAAACTATATACATTCTCAAATTTTTATTTTTACCGTGTGTTCTCATATCATTAATTATCAATTATGTAAGTTTCGTTTCATATTTTGTATAATTACGATAAAAAATTTTAAGAATAAAACATAATTTTTTTAAATATTGACAGAGTTGAGTGATGACGAGAGTATGATCATGTTTCATGAAGTCCTCATACACGATAGAAAGAAACATTGAACAGACCAAAATGATAAATGCGTCTCATTATGATGATGTTGATGTATATTTTGGGAATGTAGCTATCTCGTTAGAGAAGTACCACAGGCTGATACATTGGTTTGCAATAAGCAGACTGTATCTATGCGCATGCAGGGTATCTGTCAAGCGTGCCAACAAGCAACTGTTTTAGATTCGATGATCTGATTGAAATTGGACAAGGATGAAAACCCAATGTACCAAAAGGAAAAAACAAAGTAACAAGTTGAGGGAGGGACTTCTTTGAAATCTGCATCTTAAGAATTAACTTGGCAGTCGGCAGCGGCATAAGAAAGCCAATGTCGTAGAGATCTGATTCAATGACTCCCAAATGTACATTCACTTTATAATTTCTTGAGTGATCAGGTTACCGCCGGGAGAATCAAATACCAACTCAACTCCACCTTTTGTTGCCCTATCTAGCTGTTTTAATTCACTTATGCATTGAGCCGATAACGAATAACATATGCTCAATGGCTTAACTTTCTAAAAATTTCATGTTCCAGGGCTTGGATTAATGAATTTTCTCAAAAAAAATGTCTTGGTTAGGTTTCATTTGAGGTATTAAGAATGTTTTTCAGAAACAGGTTTAACATATCTGAACTCTTATACTCACAAGTTTATAACGAAGGTATAGGAAAATTTTTTGGGTCAGAACATTAATCAAGAAGGTATGTAAACCCAATCAGTGTCTTGGCTTCTCTGGCCCAGCCCAAATTAAGAAGATTCAAAATTATCAGTATAATTTAGCCGTACATGATTTGCCACGGCCTCTCAAAGTAGGTATTCAGGGTTTCTGACTGCCATTTTGTTTCTGAATCAGCACTAAGTTTGCACTTGCTATATCAAAGGAAATATATCTATTTGTTGAGTGTTAAGTGATGACAGATAAAGGGGAACAAAAGATACTGACAGGGATGATCTGATATCTCTACAGATCAGTTAAATTGATGCATTGGAGCAGAGAAAAGAGGGTAAGTCATAAGATGCGAAAAGTTATTCTCAACACACATGAACTCATATGGATCACCAGCCATTAATTAAAGGGACAATTTCTTTGACAAGTGTTGAAGGCCTAACAGTACCTCTGAAAGAAATTGGAGTATTGCAGGACGTCATCTTTATCTCCAGGTGTTTTTAATTCTGCTCGACTAGCCTTCTTCCCTAACAAGTCATGTTTGTTCCTTGTTGCACCAATCTGTTATCAGTTGTAGGCACAAGAGTTTTCAAGGTCTAAGCTTCTGATCAGTATTACCATCTAAAAATACAGCCTTGAAACTTTTGGTGAAACTCATTAATAAGCCAAGTCATGGATCATATAATAGCCCTGTTCAATTCAGGAAGATGAATTTGGATATAAAAGATAATATCATGGCATCAGTGACAAAGAACAACTAAACCAGCCAGTAGTGACTACATATACTAGTGTCTCTTATGAATAAATTTAGCCAGATCATTGATAAGACAAAATGGAAGATGAAACTGTTATTAATACACATTCATCATATTGAAGATGAAACAGTAACTGATACATATTTCATCATAAGCTGGAGAAACAAATTATGATACACATTCTCATACAAATCAATCATACACTGAAAGTTTCTGATACAGGTCTCGAGAGATGGCTTGTTCCATCACAGTGACAGGGTCAATAACCCCTCCATTGTCCAAGAACAACTCCACCAAATTCTTTGAGAATCCACTGACTAGTGCCACTCCAGCCTGATTGGAAGGAACAGGCGTAGAAGGGGAGTTGTTGAGGTTCCAAAACACAATCTCTGGCATGCCAAAACCCTTCTCTTGAAATTTCCTTTGTATTCCTCCATACGTGGATTCCCATGATTTTGCTGTGAGTTTTCGCTGTTTCTCTTCAATCTTTTCTTGCTCCACCTCACACATAGCATACCAGTCATCCTCAAGCAAATAACCTTCTTCACTACCAGTATCCCAATATGAAAAAGGACTGTAATAACCAAAACATTGTCCATTTGAGTAAGTTGAAACGTTTCTTATTGGATGATCATAATTCTGCCTAGATGCTTCATCAAATTCCACACGACTGAAAACAAAAATCCTCTTTATCATCTGATCCTCCTTTGCCTTCCCATCAACAGCAACCTGCAAAATTCTATCAAACACTTTCTCAAAATCAACATTCGCACCTCTATCCATCTTCCTTAAAAACTGTCTTTGACAGAAGATTATCCCCATGGATCAAATGAAGCTCCGGATTGGAGCCACAGATAATCACCTTCCCCTTCTATGGCTCTTCACTGAGTTCTGAAATCAATAGCCCGAAAGCAACACAGACCTCCATAGGAGCCCCATCCATGCTGTTAGAATATTGCAATGCAGTTATTCAATTCTCCCTTCCTTTTATGATCCTCCACCATCCTCCTCCATTGCAACTCTGCAACATCATCTGCATCCTTCAAAGATGCAATGATTTCATGGGGAAGCAATGCACTAGCAGCAATTGTTTCATCTGCTTTCCTCACATCCTGAATATACCCACTAAACCTTTGGTCCTCATGCCACAAGAAATGTTTCTTGTAATTTTGCATGGAAACAGAAGGCACCTGTTATAAGACAGAGCATCCCATTGCTTTGAACTCATATACAACTCTGGCAATTCAAGAGCCTTATGCAAAGGAACAAGAACTTGCTTTCTCAACCTATCTCTCACCCTAAATGCATAATGAGCCTCCTCTATTCCTTCGTAATCAGGATCGGATTTCCTTGGAAACATCCTCCTCGCTATACTTTCACATATTAAAGTAGCCTTATCATAAGCAGAATAAATTGAAGGACACCATTTAGACGCCAGACTAATTTTCCTAACCTCCCCAGAATTCTAAAACATCATATCTTTCTTTAAATCTTCTGCAAACATATCAGCTATACAATCATACAAAAACCTATACATGGGATCATGCACTACAATACCTTTCGTAGGCCTTTTTCGCCTTGTTCAGCTCACTCTCCTTTCTTAGACTCCTCGTGTTCTCCTTATTCACGTATGCCATCTTTGTCTTCTGGGAAACCGTAGCATCCCTTGGCAACTGTGGCTTACGCTTGGATTTGTACATCGTTTTATTGAGCCATTTGCCTTTCTTTTCTTCCTGGTTTGCCACTCTTACTTCGCATTTTCCCTCACTTTCTCTCCTTCCAAAAGCCTATAAAGAATCTCCAACAAGTCCTTGTAGCAATCAACCTATGCAAAAACCCTGACATTGCATGCTAAGGTTTTAGGGTGGTTTTTGTGTAACCATAATGCAGCACTATAAAAGCTTTCTTTAACAGACTTTCCAGTGCCACGGACAACTCTTAAATTGCAAACAAGCCTCAAGGTGGTTAAAGGTTCGTAAGACCAGGCATTTACGAGCAGATTAACAAGGGCATGAGTTGGCATGGAAGGCAAGTCAGAGAAGAACAAGTCCCGGCAAGGGTTGACAGTGTTTGAGCAGCTGAAGGACTCCTTTTTCGGGAACCCTAACTGCGGTATGATGGGTTTGACAACGTCGAGTTGAAGGTTGTAGACGCCAGCTTGGAGGGAGCGCACCATGGGATCGCCACTGGGGGATAGCCCCGGTGGACCAAGAAGCAAGGTATTGGAAGCCATAGGAATTAAATGGCTCTTGGGTCTTTTTCGTTATTTCTTTCTAGGGTTTACTGTTGAGAGTATGTGGCTGTGAAATGGAGCTCTTGGGTGGGTGTTTAAAAAGAGTGGCTTTTACTTGAGGAGCAAGAAATTAATGGAGATTTGAATCATGTGATAGCAGATTCAGCAGAATTTTACTCCGCCATGTTGTCTATCCTCTCGCAGATAATTAGGAGTTGCATGATAGCCTTATCTAGAATCCTTTGAAAATATATACAGTATATTATAATTGTAATTACTTTTGGTAATTCTGTTATCATTAATTGAGTAAAAGTTACCCTTCAAACATGTCCTAGGGGCAACATTGCTTCAGTAAAAGGTTACCACTTTGGAGTGGCTTAACTTATTTGGTTTAGGCAATTGTACAAGAAAAATTCTTTAGTCTCATAATTGAGCCAGTTCAAAGATGTATATACTCCTTATTAATTACCATGAGGAGTGTAGTGATAGATTTGAAATATTTGCATATAGTTTGGGTCATGGAACGTGCTTTAAGACCTGTTTAGTTTTAGACCTGTGAATTTTAGCTGTTGTATACACAGTTGTTGGACCAACCCATCATCTGATATCTAGTTTCCTACCCAACAATGGTTCACAGAGCCAGGCCTCCTCCAATCTTGAGGTGAGTCAGTGGGCCTTTTTATGTATTTACACATGTATCCTTTCCTCTACTGTTTTTGGTTTTGATAAATGACTGCTCCAACAAATTTAATTTATCCACAACTTTTTCTCAGTGGTTGTAAGGACTTTCATTAGATGAAAGGTCTGATCGCTCATTTTCTTTAAAGAAGATGAGTAATGCCATTAAGAGAGAAATATGCTAGCATCTCATGATTATTCAATTTAAGATATTAGTGATCCACAATGTGAGAGCGTTCTAAATAAAAATAACAACTTAACAGCAAATTTATTACAGGACTAAAGTAAATTGACGAATGACTTCTTGTGTGGTAACAATGCCTGGAAAGAGATCAACCTAATCGGTCCTTTCCCAGAAGCTGGCATGGGTGTTGAGCCAAGTTCCTTTGGGGGTCATGGAATTGGAATTATCACATATATTTTATTTTGGGGTAAAAATGTGAAAGGCAGAGTAGTCTCTGCATTTCGCACGCCTGTGCATTAGATATTCATGGCAGACGAAACTGGATATAATTGACTGAAGGATAGAACCCAAAAGTAATTGGATGCCTTGGAATCTTGAACTCCGAAACTTATCCTAATGGTATGATGTTCTTGTCACCTATATAAAGTAATTGACAAAAGTTTTAGGACTTTGGTAACGCCAGTTGAACTCTCTTAGTCCTTTTGATGTCCCTGAAATTTGTGATTCCCTTGACTTATCACTTCTGGTCCGGTGCACAGACCTATTCGTTACCTTACCTGGAGCTAGCTGCAACAGGTTAAAGTCTTGCTGAAATTTGTCATTTCCTGTCGATTTGTAAATGATGTTGATGTGTTCAGAAATGACTTGGTTTAGTTTCTAATGCTCTTGCTGGGTTCGATTTAATTTGTTTGACAGTCTTCCTAAGTTATTGCAGGTTGGGTTTTGTTTTGGTCAAGAGTGTTCCTATGAAGAAAGAGGAGGACATTGGCAGCAAAATTTCAGTTTTTTTAGCCTAATTCTTTGGTACATGTCCTAAGAAACTTGATTTCGAAGAGGAGTTTCAAGGGAAGAACGTTAATCTCTTACATTTCTTATAGCTAGTTAGCTGAATATACTAAATTACACGAAGTATATCGTATGTAGTACTGCAGTTCATTGCAATGGATATCCCCGTTGAATTCAGTCTCATCATGGTTGAACCACTTGAAAACTGTGCATTTTTCTAGTCGTTTTGAGACGGTGCACGAAGATGTTTCCAACATTTTTGTGGTTTGGGTTGTGGGATGAGCTTCAAGTTCCATAACTTGGGCTAAAAGGTAACTACTTCTTCCCCAGTTTTGCAGAAAATCAATGATCAAAGGTCAGGTGGACCAATGAAAAGTTCTGCATCTTAAGTTTTCTACCACACAATGGAGGCCTCCCTCAATCTTGGGTTGATAAATAAACTGTTATTTATTAACAAATGAGATATGACATTTCCAATATTTTCCTATGAAGATCATTTTGTTATTTGGAATGATACATTTAAACTATTCGAGAGAGGAGGAAAGATTTAACCATGAGAAAACGAAACAGGTGAGTGGTTTTCTTAATGTGAAGAGATAGTGAAAACAATTTTTAGTTATTGAGCACGCTTCCTTAAAATTCTAGCTGGCAAACACAAAATGAAGAGGTTTTCAGGGCATGTTAATTTGTCAGGACAAGTCTCATAATTTGGCTATACGCCATTGTTAAATCATTGTGGTGAGGCCATTCAATGATGGTTGGTGAGGGGGCCATATAACAGCAGTTAATGTAAGGAATAGTACCATGCTTAGCTTACCCATTACAGGAAATACATCAACATAATTAGGCAGCAATAATTATACCACGGGGGGACTGAAATGCAGCTGCTACTGCAATGCTAAAAGGCATGTGTCTTATGAAGTCAGAAAGGACCTGGTAGTCAATTAAACATTATTGCTCTTGATGAGGACCAAGCCTAATCATGGCCTCTACCATCCGCAGTAAATGTTTTAGGTGGAGGTTTCATGCTATTGCCGCCACCTTCGTATCGTCTGTCATCTTGTGATGATATTAAAGTTTTTGACTTGATGATGTTATTTATGATCATTTGAGACGCATTTATAAGGTTAAAACCTAGAAGGACTGTAAAATTCTTGTAGACATGTAACTGTATGAATGAGAAGCTATAGGATTTTAAGTTAGTAGGAAATAACCTGCCAGCCTATGGAAGAAGCTAAGAAGGGGTGTGGGGAAGGAGTTATTAATTTCTGGTTAAACAAGACATACTACAAAGCATTTGTGTTTTACCATCTCAAAGTAGTTAGAAAATTGGTTTACTATGGTACCTCCAAGGGATGCAAGTTCACTGTAATGGGCAATAAAATGGTATCTGCTGCAACAGAGGCACTCAGAATACATTAAATGAGATTTATGACAATGCAGTGGCGTATGGAGTCGGTAGGAAAAAGGTGATCAGGGACCAGACCGTAAAATTTTGTGGTCTCCGATCAAATTGTTGAAAGATTGTTTTCAGATAAGTTCTTCGCAATAACATGACATGGACTGCACCTTAGTAGTGTCTAGATGAACAATATTAAAATATTGTCTATTCCTAACAGGACCAAAATAATGCAGATTTTGAGAACTAAAATATCATTAACAAGTCCTGTCTCGTTACTTTTTCTTGTCCGGAAACATGCAGATCTGGCTTACGTCCCTGGACAACTTCAGCACAATCTTGTTTATAAGTTTCTTTGGTAAGTTTTTCTCGCAGGAGGATGATAGCAGTCTAGCTAGTCACTTCTGATTTCTGACCAGTTTGTAATGGAAACACATTTACACCACAAAATGAGAATATTCTTTTTTCTTATCCCCATTAACTTTTTTATTAAATTATTCAAAGTTTTTGGATGATATTTTTTGTATTTTCATATGGATCAAAGTGGTTTTTAACATAGTACTTGAATATTTAATTCAATGATTGATGTATAATTATTTTATCTTAAAAGTAAGATTCGAATTTTTTTCTTTTAATTATATAAAAAATTATCTTTAAAAATCAAAATAGCTTTAGCAGCAACGTAGTCAAATTAGGTACACACTTGTGAATACCAGAAAAAAGTTGTTAGGAAACTTTAATTTCAGTGCACCAACTTTTCCTCCACTAAATTCAGCTTTTTCTCATTACTGTAATATTATCAACTTGGGCTTAGAAATGTGACCAAAAGGCAGGTGTCCTCGTCACATTTAAGTTTATGAAAGCTAGAGATGGATGTCAAGGAGTGTCTGTCGGTGCCAAAAAGCTAACTGATCTGCTTACGGACGAGACTGTAAACCATCGCAAGGCGGTTTTATGGGTTTGCCAAGCATTTGCTGACACCAAGACTGTTTAGGTGAAAATTAGATACATAACCTTCCTTTGGGGTAATCATATGGTTTCGCAGACTCTGAAAACTTGAAATGCATGAAGAAAAATGCTTTCAAGGCTTCCTGTTAGCATTTGCATTTAATGTAGGACCTATAGTCTATATTTGTTAGGGCCACTTTGCTAAATCACCTTAATGCTTGCTTGACTCCTACTATCAATTTATACAGCTTGTTCGTTTATAATTTTGGAACTCGCTTGGATGGAATGCACACGAAAGGGCTAGAAGCTAGGGGTGGATATGTATTTAGCTGCACATAGAAACACTGGAACGTGGTTTAGATGGATCTTGGACAGTTTAGCTTTTGAAAACAGGAATTGAAACAAGAACTAGAAGAAAATCAAAGTTACGAGGCTCATTTCAAATATTTGATAATATAATTTGTACTCCAAACTCTTTTAGCCCCTTTAAAAATTCTAATTATATAACAAGGTTGGAATCTGTCAGCATCTCCTCTGACAGGATGGTGGGGTCCTTGCATGGATAAGGAGACCACCGTTGGGTGCATGCAGAAGACCACAAGGTCGTCAAGAGAAGCCCGAGTAGAATAAGAGAATAAGCTCGTTTACATGTTTTTGTCCTTACACAGATTGATTTCCAGTTATTTCAATAAAAAATTTTCAACAGTTATAAATGGACTGCATTACAAAATATCAGACCATTGTCCTTTCTTTCTCTGCAATCGAATTTATCATACTTTTGTGCTGAAACAATGAAATTCAGATTTGTGGCATTATGGCATATTTTAGAAATCATGGAATATTTACTTTTTAATTATTTTTTATATAATTTTGTAATCATGTTTTCAAAAAAAAATTGTAATTATAATTCATAACTTTGTCCATTTTTAAGCATATTGTAACATAGAATCAAAATTTCACAGTAACCAACCAGGGCATCTTTACTTGGTTGATGGAAACAAAAAAACTGAGAAATAAATCTCACGCTTCTTATAAGTAGGAAGTTGGGTAGAAGATTTCTGTCCCAATTTAGTTTATGTGCTTGACATATATTATTAGCATTTTTTGGCATCCAGCAGATGGATAAAGATTGCTCATTGCAACTGGCATTATTGTGTCCAATATTATATACATAAATATATATATATATATATATATATATATATATATATATATTTNTATAAAAATATATATATATATTATATATATTATATAATATATATATTGTCTTAGCCTGTCTGCCACTGTTTACTCCATGCATTTAGTGAAACATATGAAAAAGTTTTTGAGTCCTGGAGCTCTTTTGGATGGCCAAAAAGGCACATGCACGTGCAAATACAGGAAAAATCTGCGATTAATACTACTGCAGTTGGGATTTGCACTTAAGATGAATTTGGATATGCTCGATTGCTCATTAAGCAGCAAGAAGAGAATAGACATTTCAAAGAGTACTGACAGGAGCTTTCTCAATCGCTAGCTCCCGATCTCTCATCAAACAGGACTTATGATAAAAACATTAAATGACATGCAAGAAAATATAACACAAGTTGGCAGCAGCCCTTATTCGTAGTTACTAATCTATCTATATGGCCATAGTAGCTCATGTTGTTCGGATGGCTTGGTGATGGGGGCTAGTTTTATGGCTTCCCCATTGGAGGGTGTCCTGGATAGTGACCATAAGGTGGCTCATACACCGGTGGTTTCTTAGGAGGTTCATATACTGGTGGCTTCTTCGGAGGTTCGTAAACCGGTGGTTTGGGCTCTGGCTTCTCTTTCTTCGGAGGTTCATAAACTGGTGGTTTTGGTGGCTTAGGTTCATATACTGGTGGTTTTGGTGGCTTAGGTTCATACACTGGAGGCTTCTTTGGAGGCTCATATACTGGTGGTTTGGGTTCTGGCTTCTCTTTCTTTGGAGGTTCATAAACTGGTGGCTTTGGTGGCTTAGGCTCATAAACTGGTGGCTTTGGTGGCTTAGGTTCATATACTGGTGGTTTCTTTGGAGGCTCATACACCGGAGGCTTCTTTGGAGGCTCATAAACTGGTGGCTTTGGTGGCTTAGGTTCATAAACTGGTGGCTTAGGTTCATATACTGGTGGCTTTGGTGGCTTAGGCTCATAAACTGGTGGCTTTGGTGGCTTAGGTTCATAAACTGGCGGTTTCTTTGGAGGCTCATACACCGGAGGCTTCTTTGGAGGCTCATATACTGGTGGTTTGGGTTCTGGCTTTGGAGGCTTAGGTTCATATACTGGTGGTTTCTTTGGAGGCTCATAAACTGGTGGCTTTGGTGGCTTAGGCTCATAAACTGGTGGCTTTGGAGGCTTAGGTTCATAAACTGGCGGTTTCTTTGGAGGCTCATACACCGGTGGTTTCTTGGGAGGTTCATAAACTGGTGGTTTGGGTTCTGGCTTTTCCTTCTTTGGAGGTTCGTAAACCGGTGGCTTGGGCTCCGGCTTCTCCTTCTTTGGGGGTTCATAGACAGGGGGTTGGGGTTCTGGCTTCTTTGGAGGTTCGTAAACTGGTGGTGGTTTGTAAATTGGGGGTGGCTTCACCTCGGGAGGTTTGTAAACAGGAGTAGGTGGTTTCCCATAGCCGGGTAACTCGTAGGTACCAAGGGAGGGAGTGGCGAGAACCACCACTCCCAGGAGCAGTACTAGTAAGTGTGTAAGAGACATCTTGGAGCTCTGGCTTTCGATAGGGCAACTCGAAGCCCTCCTTTTATAGTGGTAAAGGAGCCTTTTGGTTAGTCCAGGTGTCAAAATTTCTCTCGTTTCATACCTTACGAAATAGTGAGCTAGCTAGATTTGTAAATATTTGAGTAATTCATAAATGTGATAGGGTCCATTTGGGTCCCACTTAGTCGAAATTTTGGACTATGAATTACAAGGCCTTATTCATGATTGAAGAAGATTGGCAGTGTGGCTATTAAAGAAGATTGGCAGTGTGGTTCTTTTGGCGGTGACTATTCCTTCTCTTTCCATAAAGTAATAGTTAGCGTCACTCTTTTCATCTTTTTCATTTATGAAACATGCTTTTTCTTTTCCTGCTAAAAGAAGCAATAGAATGGCACGAAATTCTCCTTTATATCTGCTCAGCAACTCTTTCCTAACAAATATAAGAAGCTCAAGGCGTGAAAATATCTCAAGAGACTGAAAGTGAAGAGCGTTTCTATAAACAATGCCTCAGGATAAAGTTGCAAAAAAATTGCAGGACTGCACATCTTCTAGTATCACAATAGGTGTTCATCAAGGAAAACTTTTTACTCCAATTGGTATGATATTTACTGTTTTCATGTCCTGTAAAGTCTTGGTTGCTACAATAAATATAGTAGAAGTGTTTGATGACAGCAAATTTCCTTCTGGACTGCAAACATTGTTACTAATTTCAAATGTAATGCCACAGCTATAAAAAATAAAAATAAAATAAAAAAAGCGAAGCCCAGATGAGAAGGTTGGTACCTTCCGCTTGCATGTTCTAAGTTTTGCTTGAGGGAGATTATTTTGGCTAAAATCTAACAACATTGTTGCCAAAAGGCAACTTCATTATTGGTGGAAGCCTTTGCAGTCCTGTTGGGAAATTTACACGAATGCAGCACTCACCTCTTTGCTTGTTTCCATAGTTAACAACAAGTGAGCTTATTTGTCGGTATTGACTTTTATGATGCATACCCTTTTTCTCTTTCTATATTTTGTTTTCAGTTACCTAATTCCTTATAGTTGGCACTAGGTTTTTTTTAAATTCAACGAGTTTTTGCATCTAATGGTCTTTTATTGACTTTTAGAAGCAATATTTTAACCTTCCTGTTGATTGTACCTTAGTTGAACTAAGTTCCAGAAAGACAGCTTTCTTTCACTATCAGTGTATGGATAGCTTAGCAATTTAGTCTTATGGATTCATTATTACCCTTGCACTAAAGCCGCAGGCAAATTACTGAAAGACTAATCATAGATCTTTTTCTGCTAATTAAGGTATTTGAGTGGTTCTATTATGGAGAGAAATTAATTTACTCTGTAAGTGAGGCTATATTGAAGAGAATCTGAACTGTTTACAACTACTTTGTTCTCCATAAGAATTTTGGCTGCAACGTTTGACAATTATTGTTGTTATTGCCTTTATTCTCATGACAGAGCGCTTTAGGCAGGACAATCTGGTTCATGAACACTGCTCATAATTAGATTTTAATTCCCAATCCTAAATTGCATGTTAATAGCATTATGAAGTATGTCATAAATTTTGCACAATACTTTAAACTCGGAAAGAGAGTATTTGGACTTGGGATCTCTTCCTGGAAGTACGGCCTGGTCACCATGAAGCTTCCAGAAATTTGTTTTCTACACGCAACACTGGATTTGGTATAACTAATTGTGAGGAAATATGAGCTCTTAAAGCAGATGAACAGTTCTGTGAATCGGCTTAATTAATTTTCATGAATTCGGGCAGCCTAAGGCTTATTCCAAACAATTTAGATGAAGAGTTCGACCAGAGTAAAGAAATATTTCATTATGTACCATCTTGTCCTGTAATTAGGTGATTATCATATGAATTATAAATTTATAATCACTTTCCTGAGTCGAAATTCAGCAGATTTCTTTTGTAGTTTCCCCCCACTCATCTACAGGTTATTTTATCAAAAAACCTGCTGGTTTTTTTTTAAATTAAAAAAACCTGCAGGTTCTGTGCTGCTATGTGCTGGCAGAAGAAAAAGCTTAATGGCGATAGAACAACAGTCAGTGAGAAAGACTGGCATTTTGCAAAACCGACATGCTGCATAATAGGCCTAGCTTACCTACCGTCCTTTTGATAAAATTGTACTCGTTATAAAATTAGATGAACTTTCAATTCGTAGCTTATCCAATTAGTACGTAACACAATGTTTGAAATACATGATTGATCATGAATGCCAATATTATTGCTTTTTGATTTTTGCAACTCTGGCAATGGATCTTTCCACCAACCAATCTCCATGCACGAAAACGCAACAAAAATCTTGAACTTAGTGGTTCAGTTGAAGTCAAAAAGCCAAAAGAAAGGGATGAGAGGGGGGATTGAAACAAAGAAAGCGAAAAGAGAAACAGACCATGACTGGAGAGGAAATATGAATATAGGTGGGAATAAATAAGTATTCATGGAAATCAACTGCATGCAGTAACAAAGTGGCTTGTGAGGCTCTTCAGCTTTCTCCATTATTGGAGGGTGTCCAGGGTAGTTTCCATAGGGTGGAGATGGTTTGGGCGAGGGTAGAGTTCTTGGCTTATGCTCAGGAGCCGGGGTATGAGGTTTGGGCATTGTGGCTGGCTTTTCAACGGCTTGTCCACCTGTGGTGCTGGTCCTTTTTTTGGAGGTAGAGTTGGTGCAATGGGTGGTTTTGGTCCTAACTCTAGGAGGTAGATCGAGTTAGTGGATTGTGCTCAGGATTTAGCTTTTCTGCTTTAGGAGGCTTTCGAACTCGGGTTCCTGCCTCGTGCTTGGCACTGGCTTCTTAGTTGGGGGATCCAGGTGGCCTGGAATGGGTGGTTTGCGCTCATATTGAGGTGGCTTTGCGTAATCAGCTAAACAGGGTGCGCTAAGACTAAAAACCACTGAACCGATAAACAACATAAACAAGTATACATAGGAGACATCTTTGTGCTTTGATGGTATAAAGATAATGGTTCAGAACTTGAAGGAACATACCATTTTGTAATGCTTACCAGCCCTGGAAAGTTGTATACATGTTCAAATTTCGTTCAGTTCGTGTCATGCACAGATTACAAAATAAGTTAAACTATATAATTTGCAGAGCTTAATTAAGGCGATAAAATGGTTCATTTGTTTCCCATAGAGATGAACATTTAGACAGTTGGGAAAATCCTGTTCCTAAGAAGGATGAGGGAGGAAAAGTTCCAACCTCCAGGTTAAAATCCATTTTAGTTTCTCTCTCACGATCTACCGACTTTTGCCCTTTCTTCATCTGTTTCAACGTTGATCCAGATCTCTAGGTGAGCATTTTGTCAAAGCAGCCATCATGGAAAATGTCAACAGCGCTTGGACAGTAGCAAGGCATTATTTTGGCCAATAAGAACAAAAAAGGTTGGTGCTACAATTAAGGTAATTACCGAAGAACTTTTGCTCCTATTATTTTTCTTCCGTTTTGTTCGAATTTCTGTATGATTCACTCACTTCAGTCGTTTTCAAGACTGTGATTTCTTGTAATTCTAGATTTTCTTCCATGGCGTAATATTTGACAGTCCGCATCCGCGTTTCTTGATTTCCCATATAGATTGCGACATTGATGGCCACTTGTCAGTCATAGGTCGTTGGTACAGTTTCATCGTGTCAGTCCGTGCCTATCATTTCAATCTAAACATGCAAATAAACCCAAAAAATGAAGAATAAAAAAAATATAACATAGTTTATCAGATAACTTTGGACTTTTAGTATTGTCAAAGACTTTCGTTACTTGTTGG
Organism: Theobroma cacao; assembly: GCF_000208745.1. Lineage (NCBI taxonomy): Eukaryota > Viridiplantae > Streptophyta > Magnoliopsida > Malvales > Malvaceae > Theobroma > Theobroma cacao. The sequence goes on from NC_030853.1 coordinate 29,079,988, forward strand.
GATGAATTCTGGGTACAAAGTTGTCAATATTGGAGGTGTAAACAAGAACTCTCATTTCCAGACTCAAGGGCTACCTGGAGTATGTTTCCAGTAACAAACGTGTAGGAGCTTTAATTTGACATTGTAGATGGTGCAAAATGTGCAGAGAGAACAGAATCCCATAGTCTGTAGGTGGAGATTGATTGAGAGAGATACAAAAATTCTGTATTTACAAGTCATATTTGCTCATTGACAAAAGAAAATAAAATATTGAACGTGGACTATTCCCATAGAAAAGAACCCATAACTACTCATCTCTCTTGCCATAGTCTCTCTCTGTGGTATGACTCCATCAAGATCCATGAATTAGTGATATCCTTACTTCATCCTTTAATTGTGAGGCCAAAAATAAGACACATACAACAGGAACCAACACACTGGAGGTGCAGCTGTGTAGTCTACATGTTCCAGAACCCAGAAGTTTCCTGTCCTGAAAAATAAGCCATTTTTTTTTTGTATCCTTTGACTAATGTATGTAAATAAAAGAAAATATAGATTTGATATGTCAGTGCTCTGCATATGTAGTTATCTTCTCGATCGGATTTGCTCCTTATTTTCAATGGACAAATGCTGGTAGGTTTTCTGGGTCTAAACTGAAGACTTTATTCTCCAGACAGGGCAGGTGAAATTGAAGAATTATGTGAGGAATATTCTTACTACGAACCGTGGTTTTTCTCCAGGATTCTACGACCAAGGAAAACAAATCGTGGTGCCATATGTCTCCATGCATGTTATTATGGGCACATCATCTTTCTTAATTTCTGATACGACTTACTCACACATCCAATGGAGATGGTTGCCAAAAATTTGTTTACTCCTAACTGGCTTATCCTTTTTTACTTTCTTTATATTTTTCCCCTAATAAGTGGTCCAACAACTCCTTAAATTATTATATCTTCACTTTTTCATCCATTCCACCAACTACATATATTTTAATGTTTTTGTTATTTAATTTCTGATCTTGAAAAATGACAAAATTGTTTAAGTTATTGATTTAGCCAGCCATTTATTGTTTTCTTTATTGGTGGCCGCAGCCTATTGGTGTCCACCGACTGCCCCTGGCCATGCTAGGCCAGGCTCTGGGCCCTTAAGCCCTGCTGGTTATAAATAATTCTAACTTGAACAAACAATATTAAGCCTAGGCCCAACTTGATGATTATTTTATTACGAAAATAGATTTTTTTTTTTATAATTAAGAGACGAGTATTTGAATCTTATTTTTTAGAGACAGAGAATATATATTAATTAATAAATTATATATTCTAGTATTTATTATGAAGATAATTTTTTTTTTAGTTAGTGGGGTGCGCCAGCCCTGAGCTATAGTGCAACGCTAGGGCAATGCGCGAGAGAACCAATAGCAAGCTACTATGGTGGACTCTCTCCCTAAAAAAATTAATTTAACATCATGTGGACTAATGGCCCATGAAGATAGTTATTTTTGAAAAACATAAAAATTTGATATGTGAAATTGAATTTGTTGGATCAGAATTGAAAACCCGAATAATTCCGAGTACAAGTTATTTCGGATTCAGATGATTCGAGTATGATATTCAGATATTTTTATTTAAATTATTAACTTTTAAAATTATGTTATATTTTATTAATAGTAATTAAATTGTTTATTATCACATTTTTGTTAACTTGTATCATACCTTCAACTTTGATTTTTGATATCATAAAAAAATTCAAAATTTTTTTGACTCATATAAAAAGGAAAGAAACAAGTGAAATGAAAGTTATTAATTAATATAAAAAACAATAGTTAACTTCTAAAAAAATTATAAATTGTTTTTTATTGAATGATGTTAATTTTCACTTTCATTACACAGATTATTATTAGTAATTCACCGTAATTATGGTTCGACTTACAATTTAAAATGTCAGTCATAACTTATAAAATAAGGTATAATTCTCTCTTTAGTTCCTTTAAAGTTAACGTTTATTACCTCAAAATTTAAAAAATGAAAAAATATTTTACGTAATAATTAATGAACGTCAACAACACAAATTGGTTCAATTCAAAATTCAAAACCAGAAATAGCTTAAACCTAAAATAACTCGACTCAAAATTAATTAATGAATAGTTAAAATACAATTTCTTTTTATTTACAGTATTTAACATGCATGCGGAGTTTAGCATTTTGTGCGGGCCTAATCCAACTCTTGGAATTTAAGTGCGTGCAGCCCATTGTCACAAAAGCACAAAGAACAAACAAGGCAGAGAGTACTTCATAAAATAAAAAAGAACAAAAAAAAAAAAAAAAACAAAGAATTGAAGATGGGTTATCAGGATCAAACTTATATGCACAACAATTCCTTCTCAGCATCAGGCTTTTCTGTCAGCTTTGGATCTTATTTCATTATATGTTGTGAATTTTGTCTTTACCTTCCCAAAAACTATTGATGCTCTGTAGTGATTCTGGTTCCTTGTAGTAGGGTCTCCCCTGCTTTTTTTTTACATGAATAAATTGTATTTATCTGAAAAAACAAAAGAGGGGTTACAGTTTCAGCCATTGAGGCTTGCTGGGCTGCAAAGAAGCTATAGAGAGAGAGAGAGTCGATCATCATATCAAAAATGTTTAATACTACAACTATAGAAGAAATTAAGACTGTATATTACACTAAGTGAAAGCATATATATATATATATAGTGACAGTCGTAAAGTACAAAGTTTTCAAACTGCATGTCCATGCTCATTTCCTACGTAGGAAGCTAGTACATGCACTACAAGCTAAAGGAGTGAACTACGTAAACATTAAAAACCAACTATAGCGGGAGTTATGGACTCAAACCATTGAACATAGCTGCTCTTATTTCTATGACACTCTCCCATTCCATATATACTAAACACAACTAGCTACTAGCTGGTAACGCCTAGTTAGCTTGTCGTGGCGGCTTGTGGGGTGGTTCATCATGTGGAGGCTCAACGGGCGGTTGGTCAGGAGGCTGGTGGGGTGGTTCATCATGTGGAGGCTCAACGGGCGGTTGGTCAGGAGGCTGGTGGGGTGGTTCATCATGTGGAGGCCCAACGGGCGGTTGGTCAGGCGGCTGGTGGGGTGGTTCATCATGTGGAGGCCCAACGGGCGGTTGGTCAGGCGGCTGGTGGGGTGGTTCATCATGTGGAGGCTCAACGGGCGGTTGGTCAGGAGGCTGGTGGGGTGGTTCATCATGTGGAGGCCCAACGGGCGGTTGGTCAGGCGGCTGGTGGGGTGGTTCATCATGTGGAGGCCCAACGGGCGGTTGGTCAGGCGGCTGGTGGGGTGGTTCATCATGTGGAGGCCCAACGGGCGGTTGGTCAGGCGGCCCAAGTGGAGGCTCATGAGGTGGCTCGTGTGGAGGCACTGGTGGACGCAACTTGCGTGGTGGCTGGAGCACTTCTTTGTTCTCAAGTACTTGCTCTGCCAGAAGGTGTCCCGCGGGGTGATGACCATCATGTGGTGGCTTCTTTCCCTTGCCCTTTGGTGGTTTGTCAAATGGTTTGCAGGGTGAGCTGTGTAATTCCTCAACGCAGCCGTCTTCCGAGAGGTGTCGTTGGGGTACTGGCTTATTATCACCTGGGCGTATCGGTGGCTCCTCTTTCTTAGGTGGCAGTGGTTTATCACCAGGGATAAACTTTGGTGGTACATAACCAGGGAGAATTGGTGGTTTGCGCTCTGGAAAGCGCTCGTCTTCCTCGGGAGGCCCATTATAAGCTAGAGATGGGGATGGAGTGGTGAGAAGAGCCATCACTCCAAGTAAAAACAGAAGCAAGTAAGCTTTAGACATTGTGATTGGAAAATCTGTAGCTTGTTTTTGTGGTGAAGAACATGAACAACTAGCGGCCATTTATACTGGATGGAATCATAGCTTTATCGTCACCACTCATGTCATTGAGCATTTGGCAAGCTAGCTTAGTTTGTAGCTTTAGATAACTGTTTAATTAATTAAATTACAGATTTTCAGTTCACAGTTCACATAGTGCTCAAAAGAAGAGAAGCTCACAAATTTTAGGTGGTCCATTTTGGGGTCCCATCAAAGCTATTTTCTTGTTTTTCATTGAGAGAAAACTGAAAACCAAATTCCTGTCACATTTAGTCCATTAAAATTTAATTTATTTTCCTTACTATAAGCCTGCACCCAAGTGACTCGATTGACTTCCGTCTATTTTTATAAGTTCTGCCTAGGGCTTCTGTTTCTGTGTGTTGGCACGTTGATTCTGTTCATATTTAGCCTTTAATTTCACTGGAGTGCAATTCTACTCGAAATGGTGAATTAACTTATCAAACCCCTTTAAATCACAATAAAGAGGTGTAGAATAGGATATTGCACCACAGATTCCAACGTATATTCGATTTTGATTTTCCTTTTTTTTTATTTTTGCATGAAGTAGTCAAAATTAAATAGTACTTCAAAATCAAGTTGAAGAGTTATTTAATAATGTTGCATAAATTGTCTAATGGCATATGTTAAAATTTAGAGTGTTTTTTATGATATCATTATAGTGCAAAATCGAGTCATAGCTATGTTTACCTCGACAATTTGCACATTATCACTTAAGATCACCCACTAACTGAGATATTTTCTTATCTCTTACTTCAATTCGTTGGATTCAATTTCATGAGAAAATCACATTTTTTTAAACGAAATAATTATTGTATTTTATTAGAATCGCTCTAGCAATGAACACAAAAATTCATACACTATTTTTCAATTTTTTTTCTAGCCATACTATAGCATTAAAGCTTTAATTAGAATATATAATCACTTGGGTCATTATAGATTTTTGTCTTTGGAATTTTAGCATCTTTAGGAACAATTCAACAAGTAAAAAGAAATTACCTTTTTTTTTGCTGTTTTTTTCAACTAGTTCAGACTTACAACATGCATAATGTTGCTGGGTTTTTTTTTTTTTTTGGTCTTTTTCATTTCAATTTACAGCTACTTGACTTTCTCTCTGTTGGAAAGAAACAAAGACAAAACGCCAAAAAAGAAAAAAAAAAAAAAACAGAAGAAAGGAAGGTGGGAAAGTTCTCCTGAGAATCTGAGGTACTCAAGTCAACTTCAAGGCGTTTGGGGCCAACCAATGACTCAGAGTCACCGGCCCAGACGTTCGCTAGCGATCGCTTTTGTCTTGACTCAGAGTCACCGTCCACGTCTCTTAGAACTATAGTTGAGTTTTTCTTCTATTTCTACGTACTTCCTCAAAATTCAACAGGGAATCGAGGAACGAGCTAGCCAATGAATCACTTATTTTTCTTTGATTTCATACTTTATATATAAAAATGAAACAGTGTAAATTTGGAAATGGGTAAGAAAGCAATAAATTGATTAATTTGATTATATATGAAACAACATCAGTTTAATTTTGGATTATTATATTTCTAATTCCCATCATTCCCTGGCAGTCAAAGTTGAGAAAATTTCATCAGTTCGATAGGAGCATTCAGAAGGCAACGAGTGAAAGCTTTGTTTTTTGTCAACCAAAAATCCAAAATCTGAAAGCGGCGAAAGCACAGTGGGTGAAACACTGAAAATTAAATCAGAATATCCCAAAATAGTGAATAAAGTAGAAAATCCATATCATACAAACAACAGATAAACCATAGATGACGCAGGAGTTTCTGTAACAACAAAGTACAATCTGCATAACTCCATAGATATGGCCTCCCAAGTCATGAATAAATAAAGCATAGGACTTGGCCAACGTGGATGTACATGTAACTAGCTAGAGACTACTAATGAAAGACAACTCAGCATCAGCTCTTATTTGTGCGATAAACTAGCGGTATCAGGCTGATGATCTTCTAATTTTAGGTACTAATTAATTTAGTTGCCGTGTGGAGGCTTGTGGGGTGGTTTATAGGGTGGCACTTTTGGCTTCAACTTATTGATCGGTGTCTTGCGCGAGGCCTCAGTTCCCTGTCCTGGGTGACGTTTGTGGGGTGGTTTGTGCTCAAGTGGAGGCGTCTCCCCCTTACCCTTGGGTGGTTTTCCACCGGAAAATATTGGTGGCTTGTGCGAGTCCTCAACATCCTCACCTAGGAGGCGTCTGTGAGGAGGTTTGTGGTCATGGGGTGGCTCCTTTCCCTCACCCTTAGGCGGTTTGTCACCTGGGAATGGCTTCTTGGGTTCTTTACCATTTGGCAATTCATGTCCATGTGGAGGCTTCTCTCCCGTGCCCTTGGGTGGTTTACCACCGGAAAATCTTGGTGGCTCGCGGGAGTCCTCAACATCCTCACCTAGGAGGCGTCTGTGGGGAGGTTTGTGGTCATGGGGTGGCTCCTTTCCCTCACCCTTAGGCGGTTTGTCACCTGGGAATGGCTTCTTGGGTTCTTTACCATTTGGCAATTCATGTCCTTGTGGAGGCTTCTCTCCCTTACCCTTGGGTGGTTTACCGCCTGTGGTTTTTGGAGGTTTGTGTGTGTCCTCAACATCCTCACTCAGGAGGTGTCTGTGAGGAGGTTTTTCCCCATGTACTGGTGGCTCCTTTCCCTTACCTTTCTCACCAGGATGTGTTGGTGGCTTTTGACCAGGGAAAGGCTTGCCTCCCTTACCCTTGTAAGGCTCATTATCATGGTGTTGATTAGCTAGAGAAGGAGTGGTGATCATAAGAACCACCACTCCAAGGAGAAACACAAGCAAGAAAGCTTTAGACATCTTAATTTGGGATCTTTGGGTTATGCTGTGGTTCAAAACTGGATCACTTGGTGCCCTTTTATAATGGATGGAAGGGCTGGAGCTATGTTGTCAACACATACACACGCAATTCTGCATTTGTCCTCTACTTCTGTACTAGATTCTTGATTTCATAGTGCACTAGATACACCTCAAAGCAAGTGATGCTTTTCCAAGGATAGTATGCAAATGCAAATGGGTCCGATTTCGGGTCCCATGTCCGGTTGAAATGTTTGACAATTTTACTAGTGCGCCCCATTCACATTTACTTTTGGTAGGAAAGTTAACAACCAGCCTAGTTTAGAAAGAGATTCGGTAACAGGAGGTTGATCTTCACATTGATGCATCAAGGTCCTTGGCAAGAATTGAGACAAACATAGATTTAAGATTCAATGTGCAATATTGAGTAAGGGCATGCCCCAGTCATCAATTCTGATGGAATCAATACAATATCGAGTTGTGAGACGACTAAAAACGCCACAGTTTTTAGTTAACTAAGTTCAAAATCAACTAGCTATGGTTGCTTGAAAAAAGAAGAAAGCGAGAAAGGTAAAAATATTCTTCACATTTTTCAATTGCAACCATTAAAAGCTTTTAGACAGGAGTGTGGGCTTTTTCTGGAGATATTGTTGACAAAACGGTGTGAACTCTGGAAACTTTGGAAAAGTTACAAACTTTTGTCATAAAATAATATTATAGAGATTTAAGTCAAGTAACTTTATCAAGTCATCTAGTACAAATTAGTTAATAGTAGTGTCCACTAAGTCTCGGCTCGACGGAAAGAAAGACTACAAGAAAGAGAAAAGAAAAGAACATAATCTCGATTTGGGGTAGTTCTTTTGAGAGCGTTTCCACAAGCTTAATTTGTCGTTTTGCCATATGATCAGTATTATCATATAAAAATTGCATATTTCTTTTGGTGCAGAAGTTGGGTACTCGAGATTCATGTTTTTACACGTTCCTTTCTACCGACATGTATGCCGATCATTAGTATTGGCTCTCCTCTCCCATAGTAACAATTGCATCAATATTAAAAAATAAATACTAAGAGAAATTTTTTAATATATATATGGATGGGCATAGCCCTGTTGGATGAGATGACACTAACAGGTAATTAAAAGTAGATTACGCACCCACAGGGCCACAACATGCAGAAAGTAACCTACTAAGCATAACTTTTCTTTATATGATCATATTCAACCGTTCATATAACTTTTCCACGACATACCATTTTTGGTCAAAATATTTAGTATTTACTCTTTAACCTCACATTTTTAATGGCACGATTCGTTGGATGCATGATTTGAGAAAAATGGGCAGAAAAAGACAGTTCGAAATAAAGGAATTTCGTTAACCATTGGCTTTGGCTACAAGCCAAGAAAGGTTGCCAACTTTTGTAATACTAGTAGCACTAGAAAGGCTGCGAGCCAAGCATGGGATTGCATACTGATTACTGAGACAGAAATCAAAGAGAAGATAGCGCATGCTCTTGTCTTATTTTGTTATTTCTACTCTCTCTCTATATAACATAAATAAATAGAAGGAAGCCCCAAAGGGGCTTCCAAGTTTAGCCATGTCGTGGCTCTTTTTGGATGACATCTGTTCAGAATATATTTAATATTATTTGATTTATTTATTTTTTTTAAGTTAATGAATTCCATTCATAGTAAAACAGGGATAAGTTCCCTGGATACAAAAACAAAGCACATGATTTTAAGATGCTACGCCTTGATCGTCATCTCGTTTCAAAATTATCTTGACAACCTGCCCAGGAGAAGCCATCAAAAAATAAATCACAAAAAACAAACATCCCTATCATCAATTTACAAACAAATGAATATTCAAAACCAGCATAAAGCCACAAAGTCATACCAAAATCCCCCTGCTCAGTAATTCATTCCAGATCAATAAAAAACATGTTGCAATCTAATCCAAAATTCTAAACTCCAGAGCACATGTCTTTACAAGTAACCACAACATCTCATTCAAAAGACTCCATATCATCTCCGTATTATTTGATTTGTTGAGGATGCATGTATGGTATTTTCTTTTTATGCTCACTAAAACCAACTAATGTTCTGGCTTTGGTCCAATTGAGTCTTACTCCAGAAAACATTAATAGGCAAAGAAGCAAAGTAAAAACCACTTCAAAAAAAAAAAAAACAGAGTGACATAGAGTGAAGGAAACTTGCACTTCGAATGGAAAGTTGGCTAGGTTCTTTAGAAAGAGAGGAAATTGGCGGTAAAAGGAAGGGAAAGAGAAGAAATGAAGAAAAGAGGAAAGGGAAAGAAAGAGGGAGTTGTTGCCAGAAATGTCCAGTCCGGCGAAGGCGACGAAGTCAGTGGTCGAGTCAGAGAGAAAGGGTTTAAAGAAACGGATTAGTTGCTAGGGTCAGAAGAGAGTAAAAATGAAGAAAAAAGAAAGGGGTTGCCAGCTAGGTTTAGGGAAAATCAAAACCATGTCGTTTTATGGACACAAAAAGAAGAAAAAGAAGAAATGGGTTGGATTCAATCAAGCCCTAACTGATTCAACTTTAGATTTAGTCAATTTATTTTATTTATGTAATTCTTTTTTATCTATAAATTAAATTTATAAAATTACTTCAAAAAGGATAAAAATAAAAAATTTAAACAATTATTTTGATAAGTAATAGAAAAAACAATTTATTGAATAAAGTTAATAATGACTTATCAAAATTATTGGAGGATCTCAAAATTATTTTCACAAGGTAGATTAATTCTAAATAATTATAAAAATATAAGATAAAAAATAATAATTAAAATTGAAGATAATTCATAAAATTTCATCATTAAAATTAAAAAAAATTTAATATGCTTTATTAATATTCATTTTATTTTCACTTTCAGAAGAAATATTCATTTTATTTTAATAATTTTANCGCTACACATATAATTTATGTAGCTTATGGATAATAACTTTTAATATATTAAATTTTCTTAATTTTAATTTTATTTTATTATTGGAATCATCATAATTAACAAAATATGATTATATGAATATTAACATATATTAAGATATAAAAAATCGAATAATTTTAAAAATAATTTAAATAAAATATTTTACTTGGTAAAACATAGTAAAATCTTTTTAAAATATAGTTTTTTAAAATAATACGCTTTAATTTATTATGATTATTATTATTTATAATTTTTACCAATTTAAAATTACTTTTTAATTATTATTATTTTATTTATAATATTATGTAATTTAAAATTAATCTTTATTAAAAAATTAACCCCATGCAAAGCGGGGCACCATTCTAGTATATATATATTATCAGTTTGATATATAGTGGAGTGCGAGGTGGCTTCCGTGGAGCTTCCCCTACGGTCCAAGTTTGGTGGAGGTTCCACAGAAGTCGTCTCCTCCACTGAAGGCCCGCCGGGTGTCCGCCGACCCAAGTTTATCTCACTATTGTTCCAATCATAAGAGTGATGCCTGGAATCCACCGAGTTGAAATGTTGGGCTTTTAGTAGGCGTCAGTGTCAGCTGAGGCAGGCAACTGGGTGAATGGTAAGGGAATATAATCTTATCAAATCTCTCAAGGCCTCTCGCTTTCTCGGCAGCTAAAGGAAAGAATTTGTAAATATAAAATCTAAAAATAAATATTTATGTTGGCCTAGGCTTTGATGGACTTTGTCCAAGCCCAGATGGATACTTTTCGAGCTTAAATTTCACACTGCAGCCCATCTAATTAGCCCAAACAGCAAGTCCACTTACCCAGTTGTAGGCCAGACTTGCAATAAAACACCCCTATACACAACCACCTGTATCAATTACTTTATATAAATTACTTTTTGATATTATTCTGTGTTGAAGTCTTTGGCACTATTCTCTACAAAATAGTAAAAAAATTAATGAATTCATTAGCATGATTAATTACATAAAACTCTAATATAAATAATATAACAAATTAAAATTTTTAACATTTCAATAAATAAGTGACGTCCGCTCCTACAGCCTAAGTAGCCATTTGTAATTAGTCACAACAACAAAAACAAGCCTAATGATCTCAAGCACAATCACTTCCTTCAACCATTTCATTCAAGGTCATCCATAGCGTTTGATTCCTTTTAAAGCCATTTTTTCCAATTGATTTGCAAGCTTATTTGCTTCCCTTGGCACATGATGGATCTCCCAACTTCACCATCCTTCTACACGCCTCAACATGCAGCATATTAATTTCTCCTTATTTTTCATGGCATATTTTGGACTCGAGTCGCTCTCGATCATTAGGTGATGTGATCCATTCCACATTGAATCTTCAAACACAGAAATAACTTGTTGCCATAAACATTAATTTGACATCTTTTCTGTTAATGAGATAATGTTTTAACAAATACATAAAAGCAAGAGTGAAACTAGTTAACTTTTATTGGGGTAAAAGACAAAGAAAAATAAAGGTTAAAAATTTTTAAAAAATCATCTAAACAAAAAAAATATACTTAAAAAAAAAAAAGACAAAAACATATATGATACATACAAGATTTTAAAAATTTTGAGGGCTGCGTAAAGCTCCACTATTGCATAAAAGGGTTACAACCAAAGATATTACGAGACACAATTATTAAGATTGTTTTTACTAATTAAATAAGTCATAATAACTATTTTTATTCTATTCAATTCATTATATCAAATTACGTAATAATTATTTTATTATATATTTATTTTATTTTATTCTTACAGAATAATTATTTTATTTTATTCTTATCTATTCTGCAAACTAAACATATTTATGATGCTACGTCCATTTCCATCAATTAGGATTATGACTAAAATTAAATTACGCGCCTAACTTATTTTATTCTTATCTATTCTGCAAACTAAACATATTTACGATGCTACGTCCATTTCCGTCAATTAGGATTAGGATTAAAAGTAGATTACGCGCCTAACTTTTCTGATCATATTCAACAGCTCAGAATAATTTTTCCGACAGCATCCTATCTTTAGTCAAATTGTTTCTAATTTTAAGCTGTACTGTCTTCTTCGATCTCACAGTGTGATGGGACGATGATTTGAGAAAAAATGGACAGAAAAAGGCAATTTCGATAATCATGACTGATTTTCTTTTTTCAAGACTTTTTGCATATCTTTTTATTAATTTCCATATGTTAGTATATCATAAACTTGCAAGTCTCCATCTCAAAACTTAAAGGAAAATATTGAGTTTTCCTTTTAATAAAACTTCGTTGATGAATGATAGCTTAAAAGCATAATATATTAAGGTTGCTTTTAGAAAATATTAAGTAGATTACATGATTATTAGCCTAGTCTTTCACCTTAATAATTTTGCGTCCCCATGTTAATTATATAACACATTCTTTATAAATGTATATTTCGCTTGAAGTATGCCTAACAACTAAATTTATGATATATATATAATGTAATTAGATTTTCAACTTCAACATTTTTTTTGGTCTTATTGCTTTTTGAGATAATCTCATTTATATATTTTTTATTTCCTCATTTTATGCTAAACTTTATATATAATTAATTTATACTAATTCAAAATTTACATAACAAAAATTTAAAATAAAAAATTATACTTGATTCTTGATATATAATTAGATAACGAAAACAATACTAATTAGATTAATTGATGGCATTTAATGCACTAGGATTTTTTTTAATTTTTAATAACCCTCTAATGGATTTGTTGTGTATTGATAGGACAGGAGACCTAACCATAATTTTATATAATGAATTTTTACTTCTACCTATTATAAGCTTTAAACTTGTTTACACAAGTTTACCGTCTCGAGTCTACATTTAATATTGAAGTCTAACTCATTTTATTAAATCATATCATAAATTATAATATTATCAATTTATAAAAACTAAATTATTTGAACTCAATTTTAATAAAATACAAAAAAATAATGTAAGTCCACACTTTAATTTTATAAAAAAATCTAACCCTTTACACATTCTTAGTAATTATTTTTTGTGCAATTCGAATAGCATAAGTCATGACCGACATAATCCATTGATCCGATGGTCATTTTTTTTATTTAAAAAATTTAAGAAATAATGAATGGATGATTGTCTTTATGATAAAAAAAAGTTAATCTCAAATATTAGTAACGAGATGAATTCAAAGAAGTATCATAATATCAGAATATTTCAAATTAAAAGATAAAATCTTAATTGTATCATCTTATGAATTGTAACTATTTTAAAATTTTAAAAAGAAACTTGTACCAAAAACTTAAAAATTAAGCTAGCTCCATAAATGATGTGTGTGCCATCGAGGCTAACAATATTAGCTCGATATATACATAAAATTAATTATATAATTTTGAAACTTCACATATATATATATATATTAAAATCCTTGTAATACTATCCAACTTGTTTCAAAAAAATAATGTTGCTAATACGGTGCAAAAATCCACAGTGGGAAGAAATTAAAGAGCGAATCATCATATATAAAAAAGTACACATCATTATTTTCATATGTTACAGTAGAGGAGATTTTACACAAACAATCATATTCACATCAAATATGAAATGTTAGGTATCACAATGCCACTCACTCAAATCTTTGATGTCTTCATCAATTCTATACATCATATCCACAGGACCAAGATCTCACCAGAGCAACTGGTTCAGTAACTTTTTGGGTCTAAATTACGTGATCCTCAAAAGCTTAAACTCAAGTTGCTAGTAGTGATGGGCTTGAATTGTTATATAAATATTAACAATCACATTCATATCAAATGTGGGATGTTGTGTATTACAATACCACCCACTAAAATTCTTGATGTCCTCATCAAGACCACACATCACATCCACAAGACTAAGATTTTACCAGAGCAATGTGAAAGTTCACATCGGATTGATACAAGCTTTGATACCATTTGTAAAGACCTAAATCCAAACACTGGACCAACAGTTTTTTGGGCCTAAACCACGTTGCTCTCAAAAACTTAAACTCAAGTTGCTAGTAGTAATTGATTAAGATTATTATATAGATCTTAAAAATTACATTCACATCAAATATGAGATGTTGGGTATCACAGTAACGATTCAAGCATGGATAACATACTGAGTAATGAGTCAGAACTCAAAGAGAAGAGAGCGAAATTGTCTTATTTTGTTATTTCTACCATACATATCACATATGTATAGACTTAAATATATTACTCAGTTTGGTAGCGGAGGCCCTCCGGGCGACTTCTCAAAACCTGTTGGCTTACCACTGTCCAAGTTTAGTGAGTTTTGTTTAGCAAGACTAGTCTCCTTTGCGGGCCTCCGACTGTGAATTATTGGAGGCTTGCTGATGCGGTAACGATCAGGACGAGATGAAGTGGTGAAGAGCACCAGAAGGAGGAGCAACGCCAGCAAGTAGGTTTTGGATTGCATCTTTCCACCCATGCAGTGCTGGATCTAAGACTCTAGATAGGATGGTGCAGAATTGGAAGAACTGAAGTGGTATATTTAAGTGGATCATGACCTGTAACTGCACGACATGTCTCTTTCTGCATTTCCTTGGTTGAACACTAACAAAAGAGATTTTTATTTGAATGGATCCAATCCCAGTTAGATGAAGCCCAATTTTTCCTACTCAAGCCCATCCATATTAAAAAATAAAAAACACTAAGAAATGTGTGTGTTTGATTGATGTAGTTTGAGAAAATGATTAGTACCCCTATTGAACGAGGGAAACACTGAAAGATGCATGTAAGCGATAAATTTTCTGGGAAATCTCTTCTCCTCTTTCAAAAATATTTTCAAGATTTATCCATACTCCGAAAATTTTTCTTGATGGCACCATAACTATATATGAAGAACAAATTTTATACAATAAAAGTAAAATGCATGTCCATGATCATTAGCTGTTAAAAACAAAGTACAATAGCTACCGTTACTAGAGGCACCTTGGTGCCAGAAGGAAACCGATCCTTATATAGTAAATTCAAGGTTCAAGATGGATCGATAATCACTAGCGCGCAGCTCTTATTTTTTACCCCACATAGATTTACATCATTGATTCTATATCTGTATAATAATTAAGTAGTTAATTTGATGTTGGGAGGCTTATGGGGTGGTTTTTCCAATGGGTTTGTGTAAATGTTCAACACGTGTTTAACAGGACGGTGTGCAGGGAAGGGTTGGCGCGGTGGTTTGTGTCCAGGCCGTGGCTTGTATTCAGGGAATATTGTTTTCTCCTCTTCATCAAGTAAGGTTGGTGGCCTGTGTTTTGGTGGTGGCTTATTAGGTTTACCATCCAGGGTTAGTGTCAGTGAGTTTTGTTCAAGACAAGTTTCCTCCGCTGGAGGCTGGAGGCCTCTGGCTCTGGGGTGTGATCAACAAATAATTGAAAGGGGAAGAGCAGCGCCCCAAGAAGCAGTAATAACACCAGCAAGTAGGTTTCTGAGTGCATCTCTTCGGCTCTCGTCTCTTTGATGATGGTGCAAAACGAGGATTGGGTCACATGGGTATTTACTTTAATGGATCACGACTGCCGAGAATGATGCTCAATATGTGGAGCACCGAAAAAGTAGACCAGCTGGATACTTATGGAGCTTAATTTCCAACTGAAGCCCAGCTAATTGACTCAAACAACTTGTCCACTTACCAATTGCAGGCCAGACTTGCACTTCTTTTTTCTTTTTGTGGTTATCAACAAAATAATCCGTACGATAATGGCTTCTTTGCAATAGATGCGACGTGGAGTGAAAGTGGCGGGAATAACCATGAAGAGTCATCATCTTGGTGCGCGATTAAGGCCTTTCCTGCAAGAGAATTATTCCCCCTCCTCAGCGGCAACACTTTTGGGAAGATTGAACCAAAGGGCTTTTCTCTCCCCCAAAAATATATGACAAGATTTCATTACATAAAAAAAAATGTAATTGAAACCCAAATTTATTGTAATGCCATCTACCATATTATTCATTTATCTGATTTTAATTCATAAAAAAAAATCCTTTTACTATACTTTCCTTTATCATAGTTTTTGTTCCTATTTGCTGGAGTTTGTCTTTGATCAAATCAGCTTACCTAAGAGAAAGCAAACCAATCTTCACAAAATCAACTTTCTTAGTTTAAAATGGTATATGTTATCAACTTTTTTGCTTAAAATAATAATAAATTTCAAATCATACTTTTTTCCTTCTGCTTTTAGGATTTGGCACTTGTAACTCTTATCTATTCAAAGTCATCCTTAAAACATTTTTAATCTTAATGAAAATGTTATCATCATTAACAAAAGTTAATTTATTCGATGACTCACTGAAATCAATAGGTAATAATGGTATTTTCCAATGCCTTGTTGATTCTGTGTTTGACAATTGCATATCACTTAAAAAAGAAAGATAGATGTGATTAATCATAACGCGATTCATTATTTGTCTTCCTTCCCACTTATAGTCTCTTGACCAAGATATATATGGATTTGATAAGACAATGATCCACCCCTTTTTTAATATAGAAATAGTCTCTATGATCCTAATCTAACCTTCAAACTATATTAACTTATTGTTAAATGATGTAACCCTAGGGCTGAGACATAGTTAAGAAATAAAGTCAATAAGGAAGGGAAAAAAATTGATACAGATATATCATATACTTAATTTAATCAAAATTTAGCTTCAAGAATACTAAAAAAAATAGAAAAACAAAAGGAATCTGTTAGCATAGCTAACAATTCATGGAAATTGACCATTTTTTGTAGCTTTCCAGGGTGAATTGCTCCAATTTAGAGTCTAAGGAAAGTTAATGAAATGAAAAGACAATCATATACCTATTTAACTTGTGAGAAGTATGGAGAAGACAAAAGAGCACGTTAGATTACTAATTATTTAACCAATTTGAGTTGAATCAGTTTAGACCACTTTATTCAAAGGGATTTTTCACTGGGCTGAGATTGCACTAGTTTTGTTCTTCTGCCAAAGGTTTTGCATCCTTTGACTGAAAAAGTCATTCTGAAAATTAAAAAAATTAAATGAAGTCATCTTTTTGTGATAGCAATAAACAAAAGGAATTCACATTTCCAACAGATGTAACATGTTGGCAGCCTTCCTTAGCCTCGTATTGGAATAAATCAAAACAAACAACAACCGGTAAACAATGGAATCCTCAGCTTTAGGCCTCGTTTTGGTGTGCTGTTTGCCGCTTTTGCAAGTTGCCGAAGTTACCTGTTTCTGCCTCCCCGCGGTTTCAAAGCCAAGCCTCCCTGCCCCTATTCTCCTCCCCTAACCTCAATGTCCTAAACAAGTCAAATCGATTTCTACATTTTGACGCGTCACCCTCTTTCATTTCATCTCCCATTCGGGGTCCATTTGTTCACCTACTTTGCACACTCTTTTGCTTTCTCTGTTGTTTTTCATTTGAGTGATCATCTCTTTTCTATTCTCTACACCTTCTCTTCTTATTCTCCTCATCATTCCCTTTCTATATTTCATTATTTGTAAAAGAAAGAACACCAAGAATATATTCTCGTGGCTGTCTTTTAAATCCAAAGGGTACCAACCAACCATTCTTTTCTGCATGAACAAGAAAAGCAAACCAAAAGAAATAAAGAACATAAATGAAAAAAGCCCCGCGCACCAAGAACGACCATTCCATGTTTAAAAAAAAGAACTTCCCATTTTTCTTTCCTTCTCAAAATATTCTCTTTCACTTTCATTAGAAGATCGTAGCATGTAGGTGGTGGTAGACTTCTTTGTTTCTTTATTCCTTCTCTTAGCCTTTTATTTTATCTTCTTGGCTTTCTGTTATTCTTCTTCTTTCTTGTTTCTTCTTCTTTTTCTTGTTTGGTCCAAGGAGTTGATCAGTTTTTTTTTTTGGAGGATAAGAGGAGGAAGGTGTTGGGCTATGGAACCTCGAGTTCTTGATGGTATAATCAATAGGTTGCTTGAAGTTAGAGGGAAACCGGGGAAGCAAGTGCAGCTTTCCGAGTCCGAAATAAGGCAGCTTTGTCTTGTTTCTAAAGATATCTTCTTGATGCAGCCCATTCTTCTAGAGCTTGAAGCACCAATTAAGATCTGTGGTATCTTCTTTTACTCTGTTTTCTTCAATTTTAAGTTTCTCTCTCTGTTCAGAGTCATGGTTAAAATTGATTCTTTCGTAGTTGGTTGCTACCAGTTTATGAGTTTGAATATGGAAATTTCTTGTTTTAGGTGTGACTTGTTGTGTGATTTATCTCTGAAAAGTTCTAAATTTATTTTCTTATGTGCTGGAGGTGCTGAATGATGATGAATATGTTCATAAATTCTTCATTTCAGTGATGGATGTGGATGAATTTAAGTTTCAGATGTGTTTTCATCTGTTTTTTTGCAGTCAGGCTTGAAGTTCTTTTGCCAGGTATAGTAATTATATTGCAGGGTGGTAGTTACTACTGTCATGTTAGGGTAGGGTTTCGATTCGTCGTTCCTACTTTAGTATTATATAATTGACATATTAAGTATGAACCATGCTGTTTTGTTAAATTCTGGGTTCTGACTTGGGAGATTGTGATGGCAATTTGAATGCACTTAGATCATCTGCAATGTGTGACCTTCAAACCTTAAATAAGAGATAGAGCTTTTCAGTTGTTCTCTGTTCAGTGCTGTATGTTGACTGTTATTGATTTTGGCTTGAGAGATCACGTTATGGCTGCAAATTAGTGTTTGAAACTTTGGTCATATATTGTGCTTGTCAGTTCCCAAGCTTATTAGCTCTATACTGAGAGCTAAACCAGGGGATTCAGTCGTTGAAATGCTGAAGAGGCTCCCATAAGTCACTTATACTGAACATATGTCTTATATACTGCTTCTTTTCATGACCCAGGAGATATTCATGGTCAGTATTCTGATCTCCTGAGGCTTTTTGAGAATGGTGGTTTCCCTCCTCGTGCCAATTACTTATTCTTGGGGGATTATGTAGATCGTGGAAAGCAAAGCCTGGAAACAATATGCCTTCTCCTTGCATACAAAATAAAATATCCGGAAAACTTTTTCCTTCTCAGGGGCAACCACGAATGTGCTTCTGTGAATCGTATCTATGGATTTTATGATGAATGTAAGAGAAGATTCAATGTCAGGCTCTGGAAAGTATTCACCGACTGTTTCAACTGCCTGCCTGTGGCTGCTCTGATTGAGGAAAAGATATTCTGCATGCATGGGGGACTTTCACCTGAGCTCCGCAACTTGGACCAGATTAGAAATTTAAAGAGGCCTACTGATGTTCCAGAATCCGGCTTACTATGTGATCTCCTATGGTCTGATCCTAGTAAAGACATTCAGGGCTGGGGGCCAAATGATAGGGGAGTTTCCTATATGTTTGGTGGTGATAGGGTGATAGATTGTCTCAAGAAGCTTGATCTTGATTTAATATGTCGAGCTCACCAGGTTTAAATACGTTTTTACATGAAGCATTTGCTGCTAAATTCTTATAGCTCGGCTTCCTTTCTCTCATCAACTGGTATCTATCGCAGGTTGTTGAAGATGGATATGAATTCTTTGCTAATAGGCAACTTGTAACCATATTTTCAGCACCTAATTACTGTGGAGAGTTTGACAATGCTGCTGCCATGATGAGCGTGGATGAGACATTAATGTGCTCTTTCCAAATATTAAAGCCTGCAGATAAGAAACCGAAGTTTGGCTTTGGAACCTTAACTCCAACAAAGCCTTCTACTCCTTCCTCTAGAATCAAGGTATATTGAATATCCTTGCCCATGTTGCTTCAAATACATGAATCTTATCTTCACATTCTTTTTCCTTTGGACATTAACAGTAACTTGTGAAAGCATGTTGTCTAACTGTTGGGGCATCTTGGAGCCAAACTCATTGTTTGAATATCCATAATCTAGCTAATTTCTAATGAAGAAAAGAGAGTCAGCAATGCTGGTGAGAAACCAGGAAGGTTCTATCCTCATGATCATTTAATACATACTCCGGCTTCCTTTCCTTGGAACAGAGCTCATTCTTTCTTCTGAACTTTAATTGTTAATTCTCTTTGTTAAGTTTCTTTGATGGGTTTTTTTTTTTCTTTTCTTTTGGGGATTTTCTAATTGTTCTTGAATTCTCAAAATATTCCCATGTCCATATACTTCTTGCCTTCAAAATTTGGCACCTTGTTTTCAGGTGCCCTAGCTTGTTTTCACTAATAAAATTCCATGTCTGAAGAACTTGTCCATTGAATTCTTAGTTCGTCTTATTCATTGTAGCTTTCCACCTTCAAAGGCCTAATATTCACTTTTGATGAGCTATTAACTGTTTCACCTGGTTCTTTGAACATTACTTTTAAACTTAGGACTCAACTACAGGGTATCTCATTTCTAAAAATTGCCTTCATTTCCTTATTCTTGTATGAAGTTAGCTGAAAAGTTGCCCAGGGTATCCATCGTTTCGTTACTCTGTGCTTTTGTGGAAATTCGCATCAATTTCTTTAAACATCTTAAATTTTTGTTTTCCAGTCATTTCTTGGAGCAAAGGTATATGGTGTTTGAACTGATGGAGATATCAGAAGGAGGTTGCTGCCTGTGATCAAAGGTGTATGGAATATTTCAAAAATAGCAGTCCAGAAATCTAGTGATTACTCTAGGAGTTTTATTTTGATGAAGAAGAAACATTTTGCAACTTTTGTTTTTCATCTGGGGATGAAAACATGTTTCCTCCACCTGCAAAATTATTGGAGGCTGTAAATTTTTAGTTTGCTTTGACCCCTGTGTATCAGTTTCAACATGGTCTAACTGAGCCCTCTTTTTTCCCTCTTCTTTCATCTTTGTATTTGCTCAGCCTCTTTGGTCAGGCTGCTCTAGTTGTATTATAGTCAAAGGATGGAAAATGTAAGCAGGGTGGAGAGTTTATGCACGGGTTGGATATCCAAATGCTCCTTGATCTTGGGAATTGCTGATGTTGTGTCTCATTGCATGTAAATCAGCTTATTACATACTTGTGGCAGACTTTGGGCATCATTTTTTTTGTCTCAACAACTCATTTGGCACTAGTCTTATAAAATATGGTCTGTCAAATTTATTTGCATAAGGCTCTTGCTATAGTCTTTTAGGGGTTAAACTGTATCACAGTCGCTCTGTTGCTTGGCATTAATGGACTTCTACTCTTGTTAAAGATGAAAATATATATGATTGGGAGTACTTCTCTTATTTTATGTTTGCAGGAGCAGGAGCAGGAGGAGGGTTGCCACTTGATGTAAGGAAAAAACAGAAGGCTCTTTGAACTCTTTGGAATTGGAATTGGAATTGTTGCTTCTTTCGGATCATCCAAGACATGAAAAGACTACAACCCGTGGGTAAAACAAAACAACCAGGAAAAATAAAAAGTACAGAGTGGAAACTAGAAACGCAGCAAGGAAGGAAAAAGGAAAAAAGAACAGAAGTAAGACCAGAAATATGGTTCTTATTTCTGACATAATAATAATTGCAACAATCCAACATCTAAGGCAATGCAATTTTTAAACCGCTTCCTCTATCCACATTCCTGGATTTTCTATGCTGTTGTCACCGATCTTTGGAGCTGCAATATTGAAACCTGAAAGGGTTTTATCATTTTTATTTCATGTGCTTTGACAAATGTAAATTGAAGCTTGATCCACCTTCAGCTGAAGGTTGGGGCCTAACTGCAGTAGTGCCATGGGCTCTTAATGCTGCAAAAATTGAGTAAATCAAGGTCTCACCAAAATAATCCATATGCAATTGTGCATAGGCTTCTGCCATATAACACATTATTACATGAGACTCGAAACTTATATCACCTAAGCCCACTCGCCCCCTCCAGAGCAGATGAGACCATGTTATATTTCAGTCTCAAATAAAAGAAATCCGGTTTCCAACTTTAGCACTATCAGTCCCCACTTTGATCGAAGTCTTGCACTTGAATCAACACTATTAAGAGGTCCAGGTTCTACCATGGGCCATATTAAATTTTAGAGTATAGATTAGTCCTGAAACTCAATATAACTGAATCAAGGCACTCTCACTGGTGTAACTTTAGTTCTTTACTCGTTCAGATTAGGAAAAAGTTTTGGTCAATCCCATTTGTCTTTGCTGCCACCTCATAACATTCCCCTGTTTACAGGCACGAGTGAAAAATTTTCAAAGTGGTCCATTGGGCATAATTCTTTGCTGATAGAAGTCCGTTGGACGAAACAATAAAGACAAAAGGGATCTCATCTTTTGGACTTTGGCATGGAATCATTTGCTTTTCTGGCACGCAAAGAACTGAACGAGTCTCACGTTTAAGTCTCCCCTTTAAGACAGCCAATTCTATTACCTCTAATGGGGACTCATCTAGGAGAGAATAATATAAGGTAGGTTCCTGCAGCTTGCAAGGTTGCCGTTTTAGTTACATCAGTTGATTGTATATGTAGCAGTAAAGCGTGTGGAAATTTTTCGAAGTCATCTCTTGGAGAGTGAGGTGTGGGTTAGAAGAGAATTTTAGCTGGTAGACAAAAGTGAGAAATTACATTTGTTTTTCGACCAGAGAAATTTCATGCAGGGTGCTACCTTGATTCCCATGAGCTTTCCCTTTCTTTAATTTGGTTTTCTCTTTAGGTTTACTGGCCGCTGTTGACTTGGTGTTCCAAACTTGTATATCTGGGCAACTTTTTAAGATGAATACAAGGTTGTTTAAGTGAGTTCCTGTTCTCGTTATCTATCTATCTACCTATCTATTTATGTCGGACTCATTTGTAAAGGAAAGTAGCCATTGATATCCTTTTCCCAGTGAGTTTCTAGGAAACCCACCGGAGGGAAGGACAATTGTCTTGGTCTGGCTAGGCAGGTTAACTGCCTCCTATAGTAATGAAACCTTTAAATAAGTTGCAAGGTGCCGAAAGCTCTGCAGGATCCATCCGTTCTCACTGGTCAAATATTTTGCACCAAATTAAATTGATTAATTAACTAATCTGATACCTCCACTTTAACACTGTTTTTTTGGTTTGATAGCAACATAAATTATTAAAAAATTAAAGAAACAAAACTAAGGAGCACCTTTTTGACTTTAATGTATAAGCTTTTGTACATTAGTAGAGGACTCTTTGTAGGCAAAACGTGGCTGGACAAGAATCTTAGAATCTTAGTTAAATTAACTTTAATAACTTTAATCTAATACGGTAAAAGTAATCATATAACGTCAGATTTTGTATTTTAATCAGAGTTTTGCTTTCAGGGAACATTTACACTATGACTGCAAGCCTAATATGAAAACTAGTAGGTGGGGCTGCTATCAGGATTAATTTAGTCCTTTCAAGCTTGTATTATGGAAGCTATGGCGTCAAAGCTTTGTATTTAGCCCTATGCTACTGCACAAAAAAAAAAAAAAAAAGTCCTGTGCTAGCAGATGGGAGCAACAAAACGCAAGGCTTTGATAGGCAACTAGGCAACACATGTTTTAGCAAATCATAATTTTTCATTGTTAGATGATATGTATTAGTATTGTGATATACAACATTTCACATATGATGTGAATGTGATTGTAAAGATCTATATAATAATCAAAGTCTATTATTATTAGTAATTTTAGGCCAAATAAACTACTGTACCAGCGGTTGGACTTGAATCGTTATAAGTACTTAGATATGTGATATAAAATTATGAAAAAAAATATCAAACGAAAAATTAAAAAATAATAAAAGATTTCTAATGAAATTATCACTTAATTTACTTCAAAAGAATTATATATTAAAGTTTGTTGGTCAACATTATTTTAGATTAACAGAATGGTCCCAATATAATTAATATACATTGAAAAAGGCATGTGAATGCAATTAAGTTCATACATATTTGTATATATTAGTCACTTTATATTAGTCACTATCATAATGAAAACTTGATGTGTGAACTAATTAAACCATTAATATGAGTTATCACGAGGAATATTCCAATTTGATATAAAATTGGGTATTGCAAATTTGCTGTCCCCTTCACTTAAAATATCGACAATTGCAGTCATAATCGAAACTTGCAGAGAATTCAACTACAGTTAATCAAATTAGCACAATATTAATATGAATTTCACTGCTTTTATTGTCAATGTGAGATCATAAAGTATCGCAAAAATAAATAAAAGTAGGCAAATCCGACATCATAAAATGTTGACCATAAAACAGCTGATAAAATTGTTATAAAAAAATTGGCAAATATTGTTGTGAATGTGATAAGCAAAACATGATTTGCATGAAGTTCCGGCGCCGCTGCTTATATATCGACTCAGGGAGCAAGGGGCTCATTCAGAAAGGTCAACTGCCTCTACTATATTCCTTTTTTTGTTTTTATGCAATGCAAATGGCTGCCAGCAGGTTTCTAACTTCAATATACAACCCAACGCTGTGTGTGTGTGAAAAATTTTTGCCGCAAAGCTAGCTAGTCTTCTTCAATAGTTCTTTTTTTATATGTGGAAAATGATAAGGATGAGTCATGTCTGTGCATTTTTTCCTCGCGCTGTCAGTTAGGCATATCCATCGGTAAGAGAAATACGGCTTGAAACTAAATCAAGCAATCATTTGTTTATGCTACAAGTTATGCTCTGACCAAAATTAAATTGTATTAATTAGGACTAATTAATTAAAGCAAAACCCTGATGATGATCATTCAAAGCCAGAAGCTCAAAGTCAAGCATGGTGCATTCATGCAGCTCTGAAATTAAGTTCAAAATGAACTGATGGTTTGTAGCTCTGATGGTTTCCATCAAGTTGTTAAGGACATGGTAAGAAATGATTGGGAAACATTTGCAGTTTGAAGGATTAATTCAACCAAATATTCTACTGGGAACCACACTTCCCCTCAATCAGAAGGTTTCCAATTTAAATTTAACTATAATTAATTAAGGGAATAACAACTGAGGCAGGAGAGAAAATGATTGTCCATTTTCCAGTTCTATCTGTCTGATATATTTGAATGCTTTCCTAGCAGGCTAAATTGGATTCAGACTAAAAAATAACATAATCTGGCTTGTTTTCACATTTAGCATGATCATTCAATTGTTTTGCAGATGAAATGTAGCATCAAGTCTTTCCCTGGACAAAAAAAAAAAAAACTTGTTGCTTCACACAAATGGCTACTTGCAAGTGGCTGTTATTTTCATCTCTCTGTCTGATATTGATTCAAGAAAATGGCAATCAGTTGACTTTCTTTGCCTTCAAAACATCAAATAGTATATCTCTCTGCCTTTATTTACACTTTTGTATGCATTGCGAGATGATGATATCCATGATGTATTCTTTACTTCCCATATCAGCTTTGCACCTTGCAAAAAAATACTCTTTAATTTCCAGCATTACCATAAAATGCGAAATACATTAGATAAAACATGTTGTTCCTACTACCAATTGACATTGCGATCCAATATCTTTAATTTTTAATTGTTTTTGGTCATAAGGTTAGTGTAGTAGGTGAATGAGTTCTTCTGAAATGTTTGTATCTATGACTCAACAAGTCAATAATACAAATGAGCAATCCAAAGATGAAAAGTTAACTAATTATAGTGGTAAATCTATAATGTAAAAGAGAAAGGAGCAAGAAAGAAAAGTTGTTGTTAGTGAAAATTAACATGATCTTGATGCTGCTATTCTATTGGCAAATTATAGACACTAACCCTGGAGAAGACCAGAAAGGTTAATTCTATGGCACTCCTACTTTTCTTTTCAGTAATAAGTTGAGCCAAAGTGGATAACTTGGTTTCCTATTTCTCAGACAATTTTCTTGCATTATCCATCCTCCTAATAGGCAACAGCTATAGCTTGCACCCTTTTGTGTACTATAATAATCTAGACTATACTTAACAACTCCACATACTCAATATAAAATAAAATAAGGATGAGAATTGAATAATTGACGTTGAGAGACACTAAATTCTTCTTCTTGGTTTTTTTTTTTTCCTTTGCCTCATTTTTTTTTGTATAAATAACACTAATTTTTTAACTTAATTGTACAAGGGTTGGGAATTGGGACCACAACCGTTGACCAAACGAACAATCATGACTGTGATTATCCAAAAAAAAACACTGTTTTGATAATGTAAATTAATTTTGCACTACATGTCTTGCATCACTCATTGTATGTACATATAGTTGTAATTATAAAATTTGGATTTGAATTCGAATATTTAATTTATTGATTAGTGCATTATTTTTTACTTAAAAGTAAAATTCGAATCTTCTTTCTTTAATTATAAAAAAAATTAAATTTATATTATTTATGAAAGTGATGTCTTTGGGGTCCATCTATGAGAACATGGCCTAGCAAATATGAATCACATTCCTGATTCCAAGGTTCACATTGATCCGTGTTGGATTATCTACATGACACACGTTTATCGACGGTTCAGCCGCATTGTCTCTAATGAATTGGCATCTCATGGGATGGGAGAGGAAGGTCGTACAATCATGGAGAGGAAATATCCGAGAAAAAAACACTGAAGAGAGTTAATGTTGAGAAGGACAATGTATAGAAAGAAGATGGGAAGACCTGTAAAAGAGTTGACTTAACAAAAAAAAAAACCAGAAAGGGAATATCCTCCACTAGATGCTGTCATGTGAAGTTCTCTCTCATTTAAAAGGCCAACCACTCTTTACTTTCTTCATTCACAATTTCCCTTCCTGTCTCCACCTCATCATCCTTCAGAGCACTGTTCAGGAAACAGGTTAGTGTCTCCTCTGCAATTTGTGAAGCTGGAAACTCTTTTTTCTTTCAATATAATTGATTGTGATATGAAAGGAAGAGTTCTCCAGTTCCTGGCTTATTGGAAATAGAAGTTCTGCTAGATGTTCCAGGACCACTTTAGGCACCTCTATCACTTTGTAGATAACCTTCAGTAGTTTTTTATCTCATGTTGAAAAATAAGGGACTTTAACTGATTATGGTAGGGCAGGCTTCCTGAAAAGGCACCATGCACTGACAGAACTCCCTTACTATTACCTTTTTCTCATATGGTTTTCCTTTCTTTTCTTCTATAATGAAAACAAATTAATAAACTGCAGTAGACATAATTTTCTTGAGTTTGATTAATGCTTTATGTTTAATTCTTTTCCATCTCTACTGTTGTTTAATTTGTGTCCAAAACTCCACAAAGATGGTAGTAGAAGGAGGAAAGAGAAACCTATTTCTGGCTTTCTGCAACTAGTTTTTTTTTTTTTCATCGTCCATATTTGTATGGCATTGAGAGTAATGCCAGAATTCAAGGATTTCCTATAAAATCTTTATGGAAACTCCATTCCCACCCTCCAAAAACAGGAGCTAAGTTCAGATTGAAATGACCTTCCTTTCTACGGTTGAATTTGCTTATTTTTCCATGGTAAGAACTAAGAAGTTCAAGGAAAAGGAAGGTTTCCCTTTTTTGTTCCTTATTAGGGGGTGGGTGAGACTGTCTGGTTTTGCATAGTAGTCCATGGCCATGAGCTGGAAATTTGAATTTTTTGAGTCTTAAGATTTCAAACTTCAAGTTTTACCCCAAAAGCATTGATCTTCTGGAATTGCAAGTTGGCCTAACAAACCTTATGAAATTTTCCTTCTCAATTTGTTTTTCATCTAGTCACTTTCAAGAGTTGGTACTAGTTGCAATTTTTTCTGCAGGCTGTCTTGACATGGAATAGCAGTAGAACGTTGTCTGGATGGTGATAATTGAAGACTCATTGACTAAAAATTACTGGTTACGGAAGAATTGGGTAATACTACTTTATTAACAGTAATGTGGGGTCAATGTCGTCCATCCTTTTCCCATTAAACAAATAAGGTTTTCTCATGCAATCAATTCAATGGGTTTGGTGATCTGAAATAAAATAGTACTACTATGTGATTTCTCCTATTGTGCAGTAAATGTCTTAATTATCTAGATAGAATTTGTGAAACTTGTTGAAGTCTGCATAGGAGAAGAAAAACAGGAATCTCATCATGCTTTGTCCTCTAATGGGCTATAATTAGGTAAACGTAAGGGAGGTTTTTCGTCTTTTCTGATATTTTGTTCAGCATGAATTGACTGATTACCCATTATGTAAGGTAATAAGAAGTCAAGGAAAGAAATTAAGAAGAAATTCTGCAAAGCTTAGCTGCTGCAAAGTAGCCCATGGAATCAGCCCCTTCCCTATAGTGATCCTTTTTAGCAAAGAGTTCCAGAAAAATTCTTGTCTTTTTGGTGCTAAATTCGTTTATTGACGATGACAAGATATAATTGATCATTTCCATCCATTACCAATTTCAATTGATATCCCAATTGTTCTAATGCAGGACTGTGGAAGAGGTTGATACCATAATTTGCAATATCCAGCCATGGCTAGAGAACAGTTGGGAGTGCTTAATGCACTGGATGCAGCCAAGACACAGTGGTATCATTTCACTGCAATTGTTATTGCAGGGATGGGATTTTTCACTGATGCATACGATCTGTTTTGCATCTCCTTAGTCACCAAATTACTAGGCCGTATATACTACCATGTTGATCGTGCACCAAAGCCAGGCACATTACCTCCAAATGTTGCAGCTGCTGTGACTGGGGTCGCTTTTGTTGGCACTTTAACCGGCCAGCTGTTTTTTGGGTGGCTTGGTGACAAAATGGGCCGGAAAAAGGTCTATGGTATAACTTTGATCCTCATGGTTGTGTGCTCTATTGCCTCAGGGCTGTCATTTGGAAGCAGTCCAAAGGGTGTTATGGCTACCCTTTGTTTCTTCAGATTCTGGCTTGGTTTTGGGATTGGTGGTGACTATCCTCTTTCGGCCACAATTATGTCTGAATATTCTAACAAAAAGACTCGTGGAGCGTTTATTGCTGCAGTGTTTGCAATGCAAGGCTTTGGGATTTTGGGTGGTGGAATTGTGGCTCTTATTGTCTCTTCTTCCTTTGATCGTGCATTCAAGGCGCCTGCCTACTCTGTCAATGCAGCAGCCTCAACTGTGCCTCAGGCTGACTATGTTTGGCGCATAATTCTGATGTTTGGTGCGTTCCCTGCTGCTCTTACTTATTATTGGCGAATGAAGATGCCGGAAACTGCTCGTTACACTGCCCTTATTGCCAAGAATGCAAAACAGGCTGCAGCAGACATGTCAAAGGTGTTGAATGTGGATCTTGAAGCAGAAGAAGATAAGGTAATAAAGTTAACAGAAAATCAAGCAAATTCCTTTGGCTTGTTTTCTAGGGAATTCTTGAAGCGCCATGGACTTCATTTGCTTGGAACTACTTCCACTTGGTTCTTGTTGGACATTGCCTTTTACAGCCAAAATCTATTCCAAAAGGATATCTTCAGCGGAATTGGATGGATTCCTCCAGCTGCAAGCATGAATGCGATCCATGAGGTCTACAAGATTGCAAAGGCACAAACATTAATCGCCCTATTCAGTACCGTTCCGGGGTATTGGTTCACGGTGGCTTTGATTGATATTATTGGAAGGTTTGCAATTCAATTGATGGGTTTCTTTTTCATGACAGTTTTCATGTTTGCTCTTGCCATACCTTACCATCACTGGACCTTGAAACCCAACCGAATCGGTTTCGTAATAATGTATTCCCTAACCTTTTTCTTTGCCAATTTTGGACCCAATTCTACGACATTTGTTGTCCCAGCTGAGATCTTTCCTGCAAGGCTAAGGTCAACCTGTCATGGTATATCAGCTGCAGCTGGTAAAGCTGGTGCCATAGTGGGTGCATTTGGGTTCTTATATGCTGCTCAAAGCACAGACCCAACCAAGACAGATGCAGGCTACCCAACAGGCATTGGAATCAGATACTCACTTATTGTGCTCGGGGTCATCAATTTCTTAGGAATGTTATTTACTCTCTTGGTGCCTGAATCAAAGGGTAAATCACTTGAGGAGTTAACAGGTGAGAATGAGGGTGAAGTTGGTGAGACAGAACTACAAACTGGTCCTACTAGGACTGTTCCTCTGTGATTTGAGCAAAGTTAATTACAGCAGTTCTTATTATGTTATGTGTGAGTTTCATAGTGGCATTTTAACTTCTTCTTGGTTTTCTAAAATTCCTTGTTTGAGAAAGATGCTATAATGATATATATTGGCTAGGAAAAGCTATGATCCAAGTACAACTATATATATATATATATACACACCATGTACTAAATTTGTTCTGATTTTGTAATATATTTTGTTCATCTGTCCTACTGGATTTTAAAATAACTGTCTCCTTATTCTTATCTGATATATTTCTTTTATATATCAAAGATGAGTATGGTAATTGCTCAATCTGCATCCAAATTCAAGAACCACTTCCTATTTTGTTCTATTCTCTGGCATAGTCCCCAGTGTTGATTAAGCAACTGAACATGCCAAACACCTCTCTTAACTCCCGAGCCTTAATTTTCTTATTAAGCAGCACTAAGTTCATGTCAACAGAAAGAAAAAAATAATAATATAAAGTGCAAAAAGCTTATATGATAATAAAACTACCTACTCTGCTTTTTTTTTAACCCAAAAAAAATTTTAAAAAAAGATTCTCAGCCTGTAACTAATTGCTCTTTCTTTTTGCCACATCCATTCCCTTTTCCAACTTATTATAAGGCTTTGTTAAGGATTTTATTATTTTGAATTTGGGTCTTGACTTTCATCATACTATTTAAAAAAAAAAGAAAGAAAAAACACGCCATAACTTTTGACTTTCTTGCCACGGGTGATGGGACCAAAACAGTAGTTATACTACTTCCAAAATGACTAAACTATTCCTTTGTCCGAAGGGTTTCCATTCTCTGATCAATTTTGGTTGATATCATAGGTTCTTGGGACCAGTTCGAGGTTGGGGTCACTTCCCTTCACAAGTTGTTGTATGTATATTGCCTTTGAAGTTCTGTCAGCCAATCCATAACACAAACGAATTGCATTGATGTTGATAATAACAGCCGCCTGTTTGAAGCCTGAAGGAAATTCTAGTGGTTGTGGTCATGTTTCATAAGCATTAATTATAAATTAATAAGGAATTTTTTTTATCCCTCAATTAAATTTCCCTTCACAAGGAAAACATGTTTATTAAAACGTATTGCAGTGTCGTGCACAAAAGAAAGGAATAAACTATAGTTTTTACAAAAGTCAACTATTTGGGTTGGATTGGAGTGTTTGATTTTGTAAAGAAGTTCCTGTAGCAGTTCAGAATTACAGAAAATTTTCCTTTGCGTAGCATAAAGGAAATGAATAGGAATAATTTTTGTAATCTCTATGAATAAGAGCACACAATCCTGTGTACGGTAAAAGCTAGTTCGTTCCAGTTCTTGTTAGGCAATCTTCCGGTTCTTCTTAATTTCCATCATCGAGCCTGTAGGAATCTACATGCTTTCAAGCATTCAAAGCATTCAAAGCCTCCAGTAAGTTAATTTAGGTATGGCAATCTAAAATGGGTTTTATTTTATCTACGGCGTAAGTAATATGAGCGGCTCAGAGTTGACTGACGACTGGATAGGCTAGAGTCTGAAGTTATCTACTTAACTTAATCCCAATTTTTATGGTCACCATGTCTTTGGTAAGATGATATGACCAACGCACTGTCCCTTGTGTCCTTCTCTTCCATGCTTGTATCAGAGGATGCGGTCCATTGATTTCACTTCCAAACCAAGTTGACGAAACAGAAGAAGACTTTCACCACGAATGCTAGGCCCCCAGAGTTGCAGCAAGAGACAAAGGCAAAATATTGCTTGACAATGATTCAAGACAGTGAAACCAGATATAGCAGAGTTGGAAAATTCAATTGCCAGAGGATGCAAACAATTCTGATTGTTTGTCAGCTTGACATCTTCTTGTTGGTACAAAGTTGCTTTTATGTAATATGAAAGTGAAGGCCAAAACTTGTTCAAAAAGCAGCGCCAAGCTCGCATTCATGGTTGACAAACTATAAGCAGGTGAGATCGAAAGTCAGAAAGATTCTTATTTAAGATGACAATACAAAACCAGCCAAATGCTAACAAGCCAAAATTTGGATGTTGGTCCCAAATATTTGATCTCCACTATTATACATCACCTTTAGACTTTTAGCTCTCCCCCTGATCTATGCTCTCAGGTAAGAGTCCACTAAAATTTTGGGCAAAGGATATTGTTCTTTCCGTTATGCTTACTGTTTTATTAGGGGAATGGGAACTGCAGCTATGGATGATTATCTCACTAGTTGCTTAAGCTATAATGCACCACGATTATTATGGCACATGCAACAAATCAGATTTGGCTTTTAACAAAGTGGTATTCGGAATTAAATATTATATATATATATATATATATATATGTATATATATGTATATATCACAATTTTTTCTTAAAGATAAAATAAATGTTATCATGAACCGGAATAAGAACAAAAAAAATATACTATAAGTTAATAAAGGAATTATAAGCATAAGGAATTGTCTAGTTTCACCAACATTAATCCAGCAGGCTTAAGAGAGACAAGTGTAGTTTGTGAAACTAATCCATTGTTCTACAAATAATTAAACAGTAGTACTAGCAAAAAGGTTTGTGAATGGAGGAATATTTGTAAGTTGCTGTCAATATCTTTCTGATAATGGCTTTATTGGAGGAAAAGAAGGTTTCGATCTGGCTAGAAACCAAACTTTTCAGCTAAAAACGTTGATCAAGCAGCCAATTGTTGAACACTTGTGCAATTCTAAACCCCATTAAGTGAAAGGATGATGAGACAGGTTGTATGGCATTAATTTTAAAATGGGTTTGCTATCATTATTTTGTACTTGTATAGGGAGTTCGGACTAAATGATTTACCTCAAGAATAAGTGCAATGAAGGGACGAGTTCAATAATCAAGGATTCAATCCAAACTCTACGGAGGGAAAAGGCTGCAACAAAAGTGGTGCCTCACAATAATTCCTCTGTTTGAGGTTTATAATTACCAAAAATTAAATGTGTAATTTCCACCGTGGAAATTACCAAAGCCACCCGAGCATTAATTATCAAATTCCTATCCAGCATGATCAGATATCCCCAAAGCCACTATTTGATTGCCTTGTACAAATTGGATGTAACCATAATCCTTAATTTATCTTTTTTATTCTTTCACTTTTTCCTTGACATTTAATATCATCAATAATCATAAATTATCTGATTTTTTTATTAAAAAAATGAAATTTTTTTTATCAAAACTGGAAAAAGGTTAAACATCTATATGCATATGCATCTATTTAAGCTTTTGAGGTATTAAAAAAGTTATTAGAAATAAGTGTATTTAGATTTCAAATGAATGATTTAAATTCTGAATAAAACAAGTAGGGCTGAGCAAAACTAATCCAGACCAATTATCCACTCGAATCAAATGCGATTTTGATAAAATGGTTCGGTTTAATTGATCAATTGGATTAATTGATCTAAAATATTTGGTCCAATTGGTTTTTTGATCAGTTCTCGGTTTTAAAATTTTTGGACCAATCCATCCAAAAAACCAACTAATTTTTTATATATTTATATATATAGTCATATATATAATTTTTTTTATATATTAAGAAGAACTGATTGTAAACTTAATTAATAATATATTTAAAATATATTAGGGTATTGTAGGTACATATACAAATCATAATCATAGTAATTTAATATTAGTTATATATATATATATATTTATTTATAAATCTATATTAATATGAAATTACAAGTTATATATTTTAAATGATATAAGTTATATGTTAATATTATAATATTTGATAGTAAATATCCTACATATTAATATGTTATAATTATTACACCTTAGTAATGTTTCATAATGTAAAATGGTATGAATATATACATATAATTGTATAAATATATTATATATACATATACATAAGCATTATTATAATTTATAATAAACTTTTCTTATATGATTATATTTAATAACTTTATTAGTTATCACCTTAGATTTTATAGCATACTGTTTATAATTAGTTATTATTTATACAAATTTTGATATAAAATATTATAANTTTATAATTAGTTTTTATTTATACAAATTTTGATATAAAATATTAAAACATATAAGTTATATCATTAATTAATTTCATATATACATAATCATAAATGAAGTTCATAAGTTTTAATATTATAATTTGTAAAAAAAGTGATAAAATTTTGATCTATTGGTTCAAAACCGAACCAACCTAACCAATTTTATATTTGATCGGTTTTGATTTTTTATTATATTTGATCAGTTTTAGTTGGTTTTTTAAAAATAATTGGTTCATTTGATCCTTAAGTATGGTAGACCAAACTATCTAATCCACCTATTTGCTCACTCCTAAAAATAAGTGTATTTGTAGGTGTAACCAATTAATCCTTTTCCAGCAAAAATGGAATCTTCTATATGATTTTTCTTTCCTTTCCAAAGTAGTATACTAATTCCTTTTATAGATAAAACTTTGGTGTATAATGTTTTTTAACTTTGAAACATAGGTTTTTGATGTAAAATTATATTGACATAACCAGATTATTAACTTGGTCATCTCGAGATAGAGCAAAATTAATTATTTTGTTCCTAATAAAAAATAATTGCTTTGTTTTATCATGATCCCAATTTTAATACATAAGCTAGATTTAGTTATATTTGCCGTAAATTGAAAATCTGAAATCCATGTGTCCCGGCCCTTCCCATTTACAGATAACAATGCTAAAAAATAAAATAAAAAAATCTAATTAAGATTATTGATAATCGTATCCCTTAAAGACAAATCTGATTAAGCAAACCCAAAACCCAGATCAGATTGGAAATCTCAAATATGGAAAATATAGTTAGGACTTACCAAATCCAGTCCCGGAAAGATTAACCAAAGTAGAAAAATAAGGAGCAATTGTAGAGAATATGCCACTTTGGAAAACCAAGATTCTCATGTAATCATTTCTTTTCTTCAACTCTAAAATCTCCATGAGGGTAAATGGGAAAAAGAAAAAAGAGAGCGTCCATAGCAGTTAAATACGGAACCAACTCCCCTCTCATCCTTCCCTTCTATCCATCACGACCCAACTCTTCTTCTTCTTCTCTCTCTCTTTTTTCTTTCTTTCTTGCATTAGCTTATTAAACCATTGGAAGCTCTTTTTTTATACACATATATTACCGGACTTCTTCTTGTTCTTGTCTAAATTTCCTCAGCAGTTTCTCTCCCTTCATTGGTTTGCACATTCAACGTAAGCTTTCTCTTGCTCTAAAGTCATGGATTTGATATGTGGTAATGAGTTTTGATTGAATCGTAGATGCTATTTGATCATGGAGTTTTTGTTTTCTTTATCTCCTTTGGGGTCAAAATCTTTACTTCCTTATGTAAGGCTGTGTGTTGCATAGAGTTTCGAGATACGCAAACGAAATCCAGAGTCCTAAGATTTGAGACTTTTCCGTTTTCTTTTAATTATTGCTCTTCTACTAGGATTCTCCTCTCTCTCTCTCTCTCCTCTTTTACCCTGCAGGTTTTTATTCTTTCTGGTGCTAAATCTTTTTCATTCTTCGTTATGATTCTCTCTCTATTTGAGGTTTTAGCAATCTCCACGTGAAGACATTCAATTTTGTTTTCCATCATGGTGTTCCTGGTAGGGGCGGGGGGCAGTTCAACCTGAGTCCTTTATTAGTATAAGTTTTTTCTTGGTACATCAATTATTAAGTTTGAACCAGATTGCAAAACTTTCGAGTGCAAATCTTTTCACTTTTTGATGATTGCTAGGAAGGAGAAGAAAGCACGAAAGAATCTTTCTGTCAATCCAAAATTTTTAGTTTAGTTTTTCTTGTCGAATATCCTAAATTGTAGTTACAAGCTTTATTTAATGGAAATATGCTTTTTTGTTAAACCCTTTTGTAGTATCTTAGTTACACTTTATTGACCTAAGACTTTGTATTATAGTCTCGGTCATTTTGTCATCACATTTATTTCATTTGTCATCTTCTATCAACCTTAGCCTCTTGAAACTCCATACATCCTCACGATTTTGGAAAAGGACTGCCTTGCCTTTCTGTCTTTTTTTTGTTTCCTTGCACCTTCACACAGTTCACATGACTAATAGTACTGACTTCAGCTTTCATCAGATATACAATAATTGGCACCACCACCATTGATCATATGTTTTATTTTTACTTTTTGTAAATATATCAGTGCATAAATTGATATTTAATTCGGTTGTTGCAATGCTTTCAGTGGAAAACAAACAGATAGCATAGCAAAGACTTCTGATCAGGAGGAATCGTCATGGCAAACGACAAACTGCAAGTTCTTAATGCACTTGACGTAGCCAAAACACAATGGTATCATTTCACAGCAATTATCATTGCTGGCATGGGATTCTTCACTGATGCATATGATCTCTTTTGCATTTCCTTGGTGACTAAATTGCTTGGTCGCATATATTACCACAAGGAAGGTGCTGCTAACCCTGGTGATCTTCCTTCTAATGTAAAGGCTGCTGTTAATGGTGTAGCGTTCTGCGGTACCCTTACAGGCCAGCTCTTTTTTGGCTGGCTAGGTGACAAGATGGGACGAAAACGTGTGTATGGCATGACCCTTATTCTCATGGTTATCTGTTCGGTTGCCTCTGGGCTTTCCTTAGGCCATGACCCAAAAGCTGTTATGGCTACCCTTTGCTTCTTTCGCTTCTGGCTTGGTTTTGGTATTGGTGGTGACTATCCTCTTTCTGCTACCATCATGTCCGAATACGCTAACAAAAAAACTCGTGGTGCTTTTATTGCTGCTGTTTTTGCCATGCAAGGTTTTGGGATTTTGGCTGGAGGGATGGTTGCTATTATAGTTTCTGCAGCTTTTAAGGCTAAATACCCTGCTCCAACTTATGAGATGGATGCAAATGGGTCAACCGTGCCAGAAGCTGATTACGTTTGGAGGATCATTTTGATGTTTGGGGCGCTCCCAGCTTTACTTACTTATTACTGGCGCATGAAGATGCCTGAAACTGCTCGTTACACTGCCTTAGTCGCCAAGAATGCAAAACAGGCTGCAGCAGATATGTCAAAAGTTCTTCAGGTTGACTTGGAAGCAGAACAGGAGAAGCTAGAACCAAAAAAAGGGAGTGATTTTGGTTTGTTCACCAGAGAATTTCTTCTTCGACATGGGCTTCACTTGCTTGGTACCACAAGTACTTGGTTTTTGTTGGACATTGCCTTCTACAGTCAGAACCTGTTTCAAAAGGACATCTTTAGTGCCATTGGTTGGATTCCAAAGGCAAAAACCATGAACGCTCTTGAAGAAGTTCATAAAATTGCAAGAGCGCAAACTCTCATTGCGCTATGCAGCACTGTTCCTGGATATTGGTTCACTGTGGCATTGATTGATAAGATGGGGAGATTCAAAATTCAATTGATGGGCTTCTTCTTCATGACTGTGTTCATGTTTGCCTTGGCAATTCCATACCATCACTGGACTCTACCAGACAACAGAATTGGGTTCGTTATTATGTACTCCTTAACCTTCTTCTTTGCAAATTTCGGTCCAAATGCCACTACATTTGTAGTCCCCGCTGAAATTTTCCCTGCAAGGTTAAGATCAACATGCCATGGAATATCAGCTGCATCAGGTAAGGCAGGGGCAATGGTGGGTGCATTTGGCTTTTTGTATGCTGCAGACAGTATTGGAGTGAAGAAATCACTTATAATTCTGGGCTTCATTAACTTGCTGGGGATGTTGTTCACATTTTTGGTACCCGAATCAAAAGGGAAGTCACTGGAAGAAATATCTGGGGAAGCTGAGCAAGAAAATGGGACAGAAACACAACCTGGGCAGCAGGATAGTAATGGTGTCCAAAGTGTACCAGTTTAATTAAGCTTTGTAATGTTTTATTAATTACTATGAATCTTCGAAGTCACATTAGGGAGTGTATTTATGTGTCTTATATATTGGAGCTTTGGATGCTGTTTGCACTTCCTGCATAATAATATAAGATTCTTATATACACTATTGAATGTAAACATCTCTGGAATACCATTTTTAATATCTTTAAAGTTGTTGATTGGAGATTTCGTTAATAGTTTAGTTTAGCGTTTGAAGAAGAAAAATTGTGTGATCCAACCCTATTTGATGAACACAATCTTGAAGAAGAAGCCCATCAATTGAAATCGAAATATGTTTGTACTCTAGAGCCTATCCAAAAAAGGAATTTGGATTTTAAAATCCAAATCAGTGGTCTCAAATCCACAACAATGCATTCTCTTGTTCTAACTTGTTTTAGTGCAGTCAAATGAGTTCGTACATTTATGTCATAATGTCTGTTTATATGTAAACAACTACGTTTATAGTATCAAACTTAGTTAACCTTACTGTTTTTATATTTTAATAGTTTAACTTACATCAATGTTCTCTTACATATGTCTCCTAGAGTCTGTCCATTGTTGTTCGGAAGGCTACTAGTTTTTGGCCTCTGTGGCCCGGTGCCTACACCTTGATCGCTATGGGAGCGAGCTTCTTCCGAAGGCAACCAAGAGAGCAAATGGAAAAGATGTCAACCCTGGCATTGGAAGCATTTGCTAGCTCTTGATTTGCCATAGGAACAGAGATTAGCCAGCTAGTTATTGTCATGTTAGAACCGAAGATAAACATGACAAAAAAACAGAAAGAAGCCTGCCTGCTAGAATAAACACTACCTCCCATGTCATATTACTGTTGAAGAGACTATTTCAATGCAACTTGTTAGGAACCTTTCATTCACAATTAAAACCAGTCTTATATTACCTAACATCAACAAGAAAACAAGTAAGTTTTTCAATGGAGTAGGGTGCTGCAGTGAAAACATCTTTTGAGATTAAAGCATGGAACGCGTTCCATATGACCAACAACACCATGGGCTCTAAGCCTCAGCGAATGGGCTTGAAGCAACAAGCAGGAATGGTCTAGATGAAAAATCTTTATGCATTGATTTTTATTTATATTTTTTTTCTTACCATTTCAAAATTGAAGAGAGAAATAAGGGATGAGTCACACCCACCACATCGAAGACTTTTCGTCACTTGAAAAATAAATTATGCAAGTACGGAAGCAGAGGAGATATTTTTATCTTTGATTTGTTAATCTTAATATTTCTTATGGTATTTCAAAAAATAAATAAATAAATAAATATAGATACAGTCGTGGGTACAATCCACCCACATGCTCCAAATGGTTTTGTTCGTTAGGAGATTTCGTAGATTTCTCTGATATTACACTGTTTTTTTTTTTATCTTTTTTCGAAACTATTTTTATTTTCCTTATGTAGTTTTCTTTGGATTAAACGTGTTTTTTTTTCCTCCTTTGATATTTTAGCGGATGAATGATTGGTGGATTCAGTTTTCCTCCCTTGAGGAAGTAATTGATGTATACTTCTCCTATTTTCTTAGCTGAAGGAAATAGAAAGAAGGAAAAAGAAGAGAAAGTAATTGATGTCCACTTCTCTGCTTTTCCTTTTCACATTCTTCTCATTTCTTATATTATAATAAAATTATAATTTTTATTTTAAACTTTAAATTATAAATATATATTTATTATCATTAAGAGTATGGGAGCATTTAATCTGTCTTTTTCCTTGTTAAAAATCATCATCACAAAAAATTGTTTTTTAAAATATTTAACATCAGCATAATAATAATAATCATATCTTTAATTTGTTTTTCTTATAGAATATTCATCACAAACCTCGTAGCTTCTCTACAATGCTTCAGCCATGGTTTCCCCTTTTCTTCCAATTGGTCTTTATTTTCTTTTTTAATATTAGCAAGGCGTATGAGCAGAGGGTTATATGATAATAAAAAGTGGAAAAAGCTTATATGATAATAAAACTACCAACTCTGCTTTTTTTTTAACCCAAAACAATATTTAAAAAAAGATTCTCAGCCTTTAATTAATTGCTCCCTCTTTTTGCACATCCAACCCCTTTTCCAACTTATTATAACGCTTTGTTAAGGATTTTATTTTTTTGAATTTAGGTCGTGACTTTCATCATACTATTTTTTAAAAAAACAAAAACAAGAAAAAACACGCCATAACTTTTGACTTTGCTGCCAGGGGTGATGGGACCAAAACAGTAGTCATACTACTTCCAAAATGAATAAACTATTCCTTTGTCGGAATGGGTTTCCGTTCTCTGATCAATTTTGCTCTTGGGACCAGTTTGAGGTTGGTGTAACTTCACGTCACAAGTTGTTGTATGTATATTGACTTTGAAGTCCTATCAATGTCACACTCCAATCTTGAGGTACGACAAACGTCATATATATGTAATATATAGTCTTAACAGATATAAAAAGCTTCAATATATATTTTATTTAATATTAATTAAAAAAATTAAAATATTTAAAAGATGTAATAATTCATAAAACTAAATTTATCTGTAGAAATTTAAAAGATTATAATTCGATAATATTTAAAATTAAGTCTCTAAAACCATAAAATTAACGTGTCAAAATAAAAGTTTGAATAATAATTTAAGATAATTCGATGTTCATAATATTTAAATAAATCTTAAACAATTTAAATACTACTAAATTAAACATTACTCTCTGAAATTCTCGTATGGTTGATCAAATCACAACTTAAAATAATTTGAAGGAATGAGTGAATCTAACTACTTTGCAAATAACTAACATCCTTTCAGCCGGATTAAGCATACTTAATACATTTAGGCCAAAGTGTCATTAATATAAATATCAAAATAAAATATTAAGTAATCTTATTTAAAATCATATACTTCAAAATTTATACTTTCAGATAACATAACAAACATATTTCATAAATATTTTAAATTTTAATGGTCTTTTGTAAAATGCTACGACTACACTTAACTCCTGTGGCATAAGTTAAAAATAAATTCACAATTAACTCCGATGGCACGGGTCAGAAATATATCAAAAGCAACCATTAGCTACACTGAACAAATATCATAATATCACTATTCTATAACTGGTGGTGCAATTAAGAAATCGATTTTTAATCATAGACTACATGTCTACATGGCCAATATTTAACCCTCATTGGCAAGGTCAGAGTATAGCCATACTATGAGATAAAACAGAAACATATTTTTTTAGATTATCCAAATTTCATAAAATAGTATATTAACTTTCTCAAACATATCTCATACACATCAAAAGCATATTCGTTTCAGATTAAATATATATATTTATATTCACGAAACATATATACATACATTATACAAAGTCATACAAATTTCAAAATCAGAAATCATGCTTTGCGTAAGCTAAATTCTAAATTCAACATATAAAACTCATATACATATACATTTTGCATGCTCAA
Source organism: Theobroma cacao (assembly GCF_000208745.1). NCBI lineage: Eukaryota > Viridiplantae > Streptophyta > Magnoliopsida > Malvales > Malvaceae > Theobroma > Theobroma cacao. The sequence continues at coordinate 29,120,819 of NC_030853.1, forward strand.
CCTGATTTTAATGAATCATAGAATAAAATATCAAATATCATGTACAAATTCATATTGAGGCTAATTTTTAGTGTGTTAAAACACTAAAAAGATATCAGTCACTTATTTGATTTTGTCAATTTTACTTTCAAGCAACAAATTAAAAAATCCTCTTAGTAGCCTAATATAACAAGAAAATACATACAAAATCATAACTAAATTTGCAAACAAATGCTACAAGATGACTATCGTTGGCCATCCTAAACACTTAGGGTGTGTAGCGATTTTTATTACAATTTAAAAACATTTTCGATTAATAAGATAATATTTTATTATTATATATATTTTTTAATTAATAAAATTTTAAATAAAGTTGAGAATTTAAACTTAAATCATACAATCAGTAAGGATTTTAATTTCCGATAGAAACATAATTTCATTCATAAAAATCATATTTATAATTTTTCATTAATTTTTGATATTTTAATAAAATCTACTAATTTAATAAATAAATTTATAAAATATAAAGATATATTCTTTTAGATATAAAAATACAGTAAAAAACACATATCCAATCTACAACAGAATTTATTAAACATTAATTAATAATTAAATTAAAAAAAATTATTTTCTGAAATTTTTCAGAATCTAGATAGCCATTTGGCCTATTTTGAGCCATTGTAACTCCTAACCCAAATTGTTTCCAGTGGTAAAATCAACACCAATTTGAAGTATTCATATCATATTGCATCACCAAAATTTGTTTCAATTAAAAAGAATACAAAATTCCCAAGTTTTGAAAGCCAAAATTTTAGAAATCATCACAAAAATATCTAAATTTTTAAGTTTTCAGTATCAATAAACTATTTTGAGGCTTTAATTCTCTTAACACAAGAAGCCCCTAATCGAGCCATTAATATCAAATTAAACACCTCATTTCATACTACAAAAGCCTTCAAAGAGACGACCTAAAATGTTACTAGAATATGAAGTTTCGGTGACCCAAATTTGGTTTATCAAAACTATTAAAAATCAAGTCTCCAATTAACTTCGAAAATTCGTATTTTCTTAACCACAAAGCCAAACGAGATGTTACAAAAACCATTGAAAATATCTTTTCAATATCTTTCCATTGGTACCCACCATGCCACTGGAAAGTCATCAGAAGAATATCGAGTTTAAATAAAAGTTAAGAAAATACAATTAACTTAGGACTTTTGTATCCAAATTATGAAAATTACAACCCTAAACATACCTTAATAAGCAATCCCTTAAATACATTTTCCTTTTCTCTATCTTTCTTCTTCCTTCTGACTGACTACTTATCTTTTGAGATAAATTAGTATGAGTTTTCTGCCTTTTCTTTTAAAACTTATAAACTAACCCAACTATATTATTTTTTTTAAACGTAATTTAGTGAGTTACTATCTGGTAAAATAAACTGACATTTACCCCACTAATTTAAACGTGATAAATAAAACTGACATTAATTAAACTTTTTTATTTACTTAAAGACCTTTTTTCTATTTTTTTAATTATTAAGGCATCCAGGATTATCACTGTAAATAAATAAAATATTAAAACAACATTTACTTATTTATTTTTATAAAACTATAATTTAATAAATTTAAATATTTTTATAATATATACTTTGTGAGGAGTATTACAGTCAGCTAATCCATAGCAAAACGAAATACATTAATGTTGATAATAATAGCTGCTTGTTTGAAGCCTGAAGGAAATTATAATGGTTGTTGTCATGTTTAATAAGCATTAATTATAAATTAATGAGGAATTTTTTTTATCCCTAAATTAAATATCCCTTCACAAGGAAAAACATGTTTATTAAAATATATTGCAGTGTCGTGTACAAAAGAAAAGTATAGACTATAGTTTTAATAAAAGTCAACTATTTGGGTTGGATTGGAGTGTTTGATTTTGTAAAGAAGTTCCTGTAGCAGTTCAGAATTACAGAACATTTTCCCTAGCGTAGCATAAAGGAAAAGAATAGGAATAATTTTTGTAATCTCTATGAACAAAAGCACACAATCCTGTGTACGGCAAAAGCTAGTTCGTTCCAGTTCTTGTTAGGCAATCTTTCGGTTCTTCTTAATTTCCATCATCGAGCCTGCAGGAATCTACATGCTTTCAAGCATTCAAAGCCTCCAGTAAGTTAATTTAGGTATGGCAATCTAAAATGGGTTTTATTTTATCTATGGCGTGAGGAGTATGAGCAGCTCAGAGTTGACTGACGACTGGATAGGCTAGAGTCTGAAGTTATCCACTTTAACTTATTCCCAATTTTTATGGTCACCATGTCTTTGGTAAGATGATATGACCAACTCACTGTCCCTTGCGTCCTTGTCTTCCATGCTTATATCAGAGGATGCGGTCCATTGATTTCACTTCCAAACCAAGTTGACGAAACAGTAGAAGGCTTTCACCACGAATGCTAGGCCCCCAGAGCTGGAGCAAGAGACAAAAGGCAAAATATTGCTTGACAATGATTCAAGACAGTGAAACCAGATATAGCAGAGTTGGAAAATTCAATTGCCAGATGATGCAAACAATTCTGATTGTTTGTCAGCTTGACATCTTCTTGTTGGTACAAAGTTGCTTTTATGTAATATGAAAGTGAAGGCCAAAACTTGTTCAAAAAGCAGCGCCAAGCTCGCATTCATGGTTGACAAACTATAAGAAGGTGAGATCGAAAGGCAGAAAGATTCTTAAGATGACAATACAAAACCAGCCAAAGGCTAACAAGCCAAATTTTGGATGTTGGTCCCAAATATTTGGTCTCCATTATTCTACATCACCTTTATACTTTTAGCCCTCCCCCTGATCTATACTCTCAGGTAAGAGTCCACTAAAATTTTGGGCAAAAGATATTGTTCTTTCCGTTATGCTTACTGTTCTATTAGTGGAATGGGAACTGCAACTATGGATGATTATCTCACTAGTTGCTTAAGCTACAACGCACCACGATTATATATGGCACATGCAACAAATCAGATTTAGCTTTTGACAAAGTAGTATTTGGAATTAAATACTCATATATATCACAATTTTTCCTAAAAGATGAAATGAATGTTGTCATGAATCGAAATAAGAACAAAAAAAGATATACAATAAGTTAATACAGGAATTATGAGCATCAAGAATTGTCTAGTTTCACCAATATTAATCCGGCAGGCTCAAGAGTGACAAGTGTAGTTTGTGAAAACTAATCCATTGTTCTACAAGTAATTAAACAGTAGTACAAGCAAAAAGGCGTTTGAATGGAGGAATATGTGTCAGTTGCTGTCAATATCTTTCTGATAACGGCTATATTGGAGGAAACGAAGGTTTCGATCTGGCTAGAAACCAAACTTTTCAGCTAAAAACGTCGATCAAGCAGCCAATTGTTGAACAGTTGTGCAATTCTAAGTCCCAATAAAGTGAAAGGATGATGAGACAGATTGTATGGCATTAATTTTAAAATGGTATCATTCTTTTGTACTTCTACAGGGAGTGCGGACTAAATGATTTACGTGAAGAATAAGTGCAATAAAGGGTAGAGTTAAATAATCAAGGATTCAATCCAAACTCCACGGAGGGAAAAGGCTGCAACAAAAGTGGTGCCTCAGAATAATTCCTCTCTTTGAGGTTTATAATTATAAAAAATTAAATATGTAGTTTCCACCGTGGAAATTACTAATGCCATCAAGCATTGATTATTAAATTGCTATCCAGCATGACCAGATATCCCCAAAGACACTATTTGATTGCCTTATACGAATTGGATGTAACCATAATCCTTAATTTATCTTTTTTATTCTTTCCCTTTTTCCTTGACATTTAATATCATCAATAATCATAAATTATCTGATTTTTTATTAAAAAAGTGAATTTTTTTTTTATCAAAACTGGAGAAAGGTTAAAAATCTAAATGCATATGCATCTATTTAAGCTTTCCAGGTATAAAAAAAAGTTACTAGAAATAAGTGTATTTAGATTTCAAACGAATGATTTAAATTCTGAATAAAACAATTGTATTTGTGGGTGTAACCAATTAATCCTTTTCCAGCAAAAATGGAATCTTCTATATGATTTTTCTTACCTTTCCAAAGTAGTATACTAATTCCTTTTGCAGATAAAACTTTGGTGAAAAATGTTTTTTAACTTTGAAACATAGGTTTTTGATGTAAAATTATATTGACATAACCAGATTATTAACTTGGTCCAATAAAAAGAAAACCATCTCGAGATAGAGCAAAATTAATTATTTTGTTCCTAATAAAAAATAATTGCTTTGTTTTATCATGATCCCAATTTTAATACATAAGCTAGATTTAGTTATATTTGCCGTAAATTGATAATCTGAAATCCATGTGTCCTGGCCCTTCCCATTTACAGATAACAATGCTAAAAAATAAAATAAAAAAATCTAATTAAGATTATTGATAATCATATCCCT
>NC_030853.1:29125425-29201067 GCF_000208745.1 Theobroma cacao
AATGCTAAAAAATAAAAAAAAAAATCTAATTAAGATTATTGATAATCATATCCCTCAAAGACAAATCTTATTAAGCAAACCCAAAACCCAGATCAGATTTGAAATCTCAAATATGGAAATGATAGTTAGGACTAACCAACTTCAGTCCCGGAAAGATTAACCAAAGCTAGAAAAATATGGAACAATTGTAGAGAATATGCCACTTTGGAAAACCAAGATTCTCACGTAATTATTTATTTTTAAATGGGAAAAAGAAAAAAGAGAGCGTCCATAGCAGTTAAATACGGAACCAACTCCCCTCTCATCCTTCCCTTCTATCCATCACTACCCATCTCTTCTTCTTCTTCTCTCTCTTTTTTTCTTTCTTCCTTGCATTAGCTTATTAAACCATTGGAAGCTCTTTATCTATATATATATATATATATTACGAGACGTCTTCTTGTTCTTGTCTAAATTTACTCAGCTGTGTCTCTCTTTCTTTCATTGGTTTGCACATTTAACGTAAGCTTTCTCTTGCTCTTAAGTTATGGATTTGATATGTAGTAATGAGTTCTGATTGAGTCGTAGATGATATTTGATCACGGAGTTTGACTTCTTTATGTAAGGCTGTGTGTTGCATAGAGTTTCGAGATACGCAAACGAAATCCAGAGTCCAAAGACTTGAGACTTTTCCGTTTTCTTTTAGTTACTGCTCTTCTACTAGGATTCTCTCTCTCTCTTTTTACCCTGCAGGTTTTATTCTTTCTGGTGCTAAATCTTTTTCATTCTTCGTTATGATTCTCTCTCTATTTGAGGTTTTCGCAATGTCCACGTGAAGACATTCAACTTTGTTTTCCATTAGGGTATTCCTGGTAGGGGCGGGGACAGTTCAACCTGGGTCTTTTATTAGTATAAGTTTTTTCTTAGATTATTTTTAAAAATAATATTTAAAGATAAGATATTTTTAAAAATAGTTCTCTTTATAATTTAATTATTTTTAGTTAAGTTTGACAAAATTATCTTTAATGAAATTACACATCATAATTAGGTTGTTATAAGTTATATACAACCATAGTTAAATTGTTACACGTTATATATAAAAATATATTACACGTCATGTATAAAAAATATTATTATTACACATCAAGTACAAAAACATGTTACACGTTATATTAGAAAAATGTTAATGTTCCACATTATGTTGAAAAAATATTATTGTTATACGTCATGTTGAAAAAATATTATTATTAATGCCTAAAATGTTGTTACTTATAAACTAAAACTTCAAATTCTTTCAACTCTATTCATTGTTTTTTGACAATTTGGCACCGATTAAAATATTTCTAACATGTTTTCATAATTCAAAACACAAATTTTCTTATCTAAAATATCTATTTCGATTAAAAATAAAAAAAAATTTCTTAGAAAACTTAGGTTTATAATTTCAAATTTTTGAGTATATTGGTCTCAAATTGATCCAATTAAAAGTTATTTCAAACATCTGTGATCATTTCTACCATTTTAGTTTTATCCAAAATACTTAAAAATTAAATTTTCCAAGCACATCAAAATTATAAAGAGAAATCTAAAAGTGTGGGAGAGAGAAATTGAGAGCATAGCAGACGAATGTCGAAGAGAGAAATCGATAAAATTAGAAAGAGCTTGATGGTGAGAGAGAGAAATCGAAAGCACAAATAGAAAGAAATTGTGTTAAATGTTTTAATTTATTTGAAATAGTTTCAAGAATGTTTTTATCAAGTTATAACTAAATATGATTAAAAATAATTAAATTTATTTAAATAATTATTTTTAAAATGCTTGAAGATTATTCTTCACAATCTTTTTTTTTCTTGGTACATCAATTATTAAGTTTGAGCCAGATTGCAAAACATTGAGTGCAAATCTTTTCACTCTTTGATGATTGCTAGGAAGGAGAAGAAAGCACGAAAGAATCTTTCTGTCAATCCAAAATTTTCAGTTCAGTTTTTCTTGTCAAATATCCTAAATTGTAGTTACATCCTTTATTTAATGGAAATATGTTATTTCTATTAAACTCTTTTGTAGTGTCTTAGTTACACTTTATTGACCTAAGACTTTGTATTATAGTCTCGGTCATTTTCTCATCACATTTATTTCTTTTGTCATCTTCTATCAACCTTAGCGTCTTGAACCTCGATACATCCACACGATTTTGGAAAAGCATTGCCTTGCCTTTCTATCTTTTTTTTGTTTCCTTGCACCTTCACACAGTTCACATGGCTAATAGTCCTGACTTCAGCTTTCATCAGATATACAATAATTGGCACCACCACCATTGATCATGTGATTTATTTTTAATTTCTGTAATTATATTAGTGCATAAATTGATATTTAATTCTGTTTTCGCAATGCTTTCAGTGGAAAACAAACAGATAGCATAGCAAAGACTTCTGATCAGGAGGAATCGTCATGGCAAACGACAAACTGCAAGTTCTTAATGCACTTGACGTAGCCAAAACACAATGGTATCATTTCACAGCAATTATCATTGCTGGCATGGGATTCTTCACTGATGCATATGATATCTTTTGCATTTCCTTGGTGACTAAATTGCTTGGTCGCATATATTACCACAAGGAAGGTGCTGCTAACCCTGGTGATCTTCCTTCTAATGTAACGGCTGCTGTTACTGGTGTAGCGTTCTGCGGTACCATTGCAGGCCAGCTCTTTTTTGGTTAGCTCGGTGACAAGATGGGACGAAAACGTGTGTATGGCATGACCCTTATGCTCATGGTTATCTGTTCGGTTGCCTCTGGCCTTTCCTTAGGCCATGCCCCTAAAGCTGTTATGGCTACCCTTTGCTTCTTTCGCTTCTGGCTTGGTTTTGGTATTGGTGGTGACTATCCTCTTTCTGCTACCATCATGTCCGAATACGCTAACAAAAAAACTCGTGGTGCTTTTATTGCTGCTGTTTTTGCCATGCAAGGTTTTGGGATTTTGGCTGGAGGGATGGTTGCTATTATAGTTTCTGCAGCTTTTAAGGCTAAATACCCTGCTCCAACTTATGAGATGGATGCAAATGGGTCAACCGTGCCAGAAGCTGATTACGTTTGGAGGATCATTTTGATGTTTGGGGCGCTCCCAGCTTTACTTACTTATTACTGGCGCATGAAGATGCCTGAAACTGCTCGTTACACTGCCTTAGTCGCCAAGAATGCAAAACAGGCTGCAGCAGATATGTCAAAAGTTCTTCAGGTTGACTTGGAAGCAGAACAGGAGAAGCTAGAGCCGAACAAAGGGAGTGATTTTGGCTTGTTCACCAGAGAATTTCTTCATCGACACGGACTTCACTTGCTTGGTACTACAAGTACTTGGTTTTTGTTGGACGTTGCCTTCTACAGTCAGAACCTGTTTCAAAAGGACATCTTTAGTGCCATTGGTTGGATTCCAAAGGCAAAAACCATGAACGCTCTTGAAGAAGTTTATAAAATTGCAAGAGCGCAAACTCTCATTGCCCTATGCAGCACTGTTCCTGGATATTGGTTCACTGTGGCATTGATTGATAAGATGGGGAGATTCAAAATTCAATTGATGGGCTTCTTCTTCATGACTGTGTTCATGTTTGCCTTGGCAATTCCATACCATCACTGGACTCTACCAGACAACAGAATTAGGTTCGTTATTATGTACTCCTTAACCTTCTTTTTCGCAAATTTCGGTCCAAATGCCACTACTATGAATTACTATGAATCTTCGAAGTCACATTAGGGAGTGCATTTATGTGTCTTATGTTGGAGCTTTGGATGCTGCTTGCACTTCTTGTGTAATAATATAAGATTTTTATATACGCTGTTGAATGTGAACATCTCTGAAATGTCATTTTTAACATCTTTAAGATTTTTTTTTTTATAATTGGAGGAGAGGGATTCGAACCTTATTTTTTAGGCAAAGAGATTATGCACAAACCAATAAATCAAATACTTGGGTGCTTTAACATCTTCAAGGTTGTTGATTGGAGATTTTGCTAATAATTTAGCTTAGCATTTGAAGAAGAAAAATTGTTTGCTTCAACCCTATTTGATGAACACAATATTGAAGAAGAAGCTCATCAATTGAAATCGAAATATGTTTGTACTCTAGAGCCCATCCAAAAAAGGAATTTGGATTTTAAAATTCAAAACCGTGGTCTCAAATTCACAACAATGCATTCTCTTGCTCTAGCTTGTTTTAGTGCAATCAGATGAGTTCGTACTTTTATGTTATAATGTCTGTTTATGTGTAAACAACTATGTTTATAGTATCAAACTTAGTTAACCTTACTGTTTTTATATTTTAATAGTTTAACTTACATCAATGTTCTCTTACATATGTCTCCTAGAGTCTGTCCATTGTTGTTCGGAAGACATTTGATTGCTATGGGAGCGAGCTTCTTCCGAAGGTAACCACGAGAGCACATGGAAAAGATGTCAACCCTGACATTGGAAGTTCTTGCTAGCTCTTGATTTGCCATAGGAACAGAGATTAGCCAGCTAGTTATTGTCCATGTAGAACCAAAGATGAACATGACAAAAAAAACAGAAAGAAGCCTGCCTGCTAGAATAAACGCTTGTTTTCCTCCTTTGATATTTTAGCGGATGAATGATTGGTGGATTCAGTTTTCCTCCCTTGAGGAAGTAATTGATATATACTTCTCCTATTTTCTTAGCCAAAGGAAATAAAAGAAGGGAAAATAAGATAAAGTAATTGGTGTCCACTTCTCTCTTTTTCCTTCATATTCTTCTCATTTCTTATATTATAACAAAACTATAATTTTTATTTTAAGCTTTAAATCATAAATATATATTTATTATAATTAAGAGTATGGGAACATTTAATCTGTCTTTTACCATGTTAAAAATCATCGTCACAAAAAATTGTTTTCTAAAATATTTAACATCATCATAATAATATTCCTATCTTTAATTTTTTTTATAGAATATTCATCTTTGATATTTAATTGGTAATTGCAACAGAAAATATTTTAATATAACTACGGACGACGGTACGGCCCACCCACGTGAATCAAATGGCCTTTTTGTTTTTATGTTCTTTTGGGAGATTGACAGATTTCTTTGCTTTACACTGCTCTTTCTGTGAATGCCACGTACTTCACATAAAAATATTTTGTTTCCAGAAAACGTGTCAGATGAAATTATTTTCTTTTTTTTTCTTTTTTCATTTGTTCTGATTACACGTGCTTTCTTTTCTTCCCTCTAAATTTGATCTTCGTTTTTTTTTTTAATTTATAAAATCATAAGTATTAAATTTTTTTTAATAATTATATCAGAGTATTTGATTCATTAGTTAATATATGATCCCTGTTTAAAGAGTAAAAATTCAAATCTTCCCTCTCTAATTATCAAAAAAAATAAATTTCTTTAATAATTGTTTTAGATTAATAATCTATCTATCTATATATAAAATAGAAGATCTAAAGGATAGAGTGTTATGAATTTCGAATGAGTTTTGAATTTATATATAAAAATTTTCATTTATCTGATAATTTATATTTTAAATTAAAAATATGAATTCATGATAATTACATCATGTTATCAAATAATTAAATTTTATATTGAGATTTTTTTTATTTTTACGAGAAATTTGAAATCAAAAGAAAATTCAATTTTTGAGTTTCAGGTCTTGGTGATGTGCTACAATCAGGAGAAAAAAGAGAGGCAAACTGATTGATTAATTAATTGTTTTTCACTTTCAACAAAAATGGAGTTAAAAAGACAAAAACACTGAAATTCCCCTTGCTATTGGATCAATCCAACCCCTACGATCCTTTCCAAATCTATGGCCAATAAGATTGAGACATAAAGAGAGAAAGTGCTCGGGACTGATGGGTACAACCCAACGCCATCACAATAAAGTTTTTGGCTCCAATGCACTGGCTACAAACACGATGTTTCTCCCACTATCCCAATGGACACTCTGTTTTTACCAACACCATTGCCTTACACAATTACACAATTGAGATAATAACTAAAGATTTACAGATAAAAAAAAGATTCAAAAACGGATTAGTAGATATTTAGAATTAGGTTAAGAGATTCTTCACGATAATTTTTATTGAAAACTCCGAAGCTTATCCTTCGCATACATCATTAGGGTATTTGCGAAGAACAAAAACACCCACTTCCAATCAGTAATTCTCATTCCTTTGTCATTTAGTTATACACACTCTTCTCAAGCTTACCAAAAACACTCGCCTCTTCTACGAAAAGAAGAAATGGAGAAGAAAAAACAAAGCTTCCTTGGAATTAACAAAAATTCATCCCCTTTTAACCTCTATATACAATACAGTAGCAAATACCCCTTCAAATATTAAGGCCTTGAGAAAAAAGCTTCGAAATTCAGCCTCCAGTTGTTATCCAAGGATGCCCTGTAAAATTTAAAACAAATTAAAATTTAAATTCTAAAAATTAATGGGTATTTTTCTTCTTTCCCTAGAAAGAAGAAAGAAAGAGAAACTAATAATTGGAACATGTGGAAATTTGAGCTTACTTAGAACTTGTTCAGCAGAGAATCTTCTAGAAACATCTTTGCAGAGCATTTTTCTCAGAAGATCCTTAGCCGCCGGCGACACCGATTGGAAGACCCTGACAGGGAACCTCAGATTCCCTCTCAAAACCGCCTCAAAAATCTCCACAACCGTTTCCCCATAAAACGGTGGAAACCCCGCCAACATTATGTACAGAATGACACCGCAACTCCACACATCAACTTTCTCCCCGTATTCCCTCCCGTTCAAAACCTCCGGCGCCACGTAATACGGGGTCCCCACCACCCCTTGCATAGCCTCCGCCGCCACTTCAGCGGAACCGAAGTCCGTTAGCTTAACGGAATTTTTGGAATCGAACAGAATATTCTCCGGCTTGATATCACGGTGGACGATGCCGAGCTTGTGAATGTGGGCAAGGGCTTGGATGAGCTGGGTCATGATGGGTCGAGCTTGGGCTTCCGAGAAGGGACCATTGTGGATGATGAGATTGTAAAGGTCTTGAGAAGGAGGGCAGAGATCGAGGACCATGTGGAGATGAGAATCGTCTTCGTAGAGGTTGTGGAGGTGAATTATGTTCGGGTGAGGTGAAACTAAAGCAAGGATTTTCGGCTCGTTGAAGAGACATTGGGAGTCAAGAGAATCGCCGGTGGAGATTATACGTTTGTCGATGGATTTAACGGCGAATGATTCGCCTGAGCTCAATGAAACGCACCTGAAAACGACGCCGAATCTTCCCCGGCCGATCTCTTCGCAAACCTCGTAGCTTCTCTTCAATGCTTCAGTCATGGTTTCCCCTTTTCTTCCAGTTGGCCTTTATTTCTTTTTTAATATTAGCAGGGGGTATAAGTAGAGGGTTCAAGGAATGTTTGGGGAATATTCGGGGTAGCGAATAGGAAGACGACACTTGCTGGGATCGAAGGGTGGGAGATACTGTGACCGTTTGTAGACTTTGGATCCGAAAGCTGAAGTCGGTTGTCAAATGGAATTACGGGAATGCCCCTATTTTAGTCGACGTGGAATATCCGTACAGGAAGAAGTCCTTTGGCTTTGGGTTCGGTTTGGCAGTTGTATGGTTCGAGTCGTAGTTAGATACTTTTGGGTTAGGAAATTTGGGAACAGCATCCCGCGAAGTGGGGGCTGTTCTTAAGTTTGCCCAAATATTTTCGCCTTAATTACCATGTGTGCCATCGTTCTCGAATACAAAAACAAATTAATTAATAAGAATTTATTATTATATTAAATGTTAATATTTGATTTGATATCATGTTCGAAATATTTTAGATTTTCAAAATTCTTTAATTGTTTATTTAATTTAGTTTTAAGTTCTTTTATATTTTTTTTATAATTAAAGAGGAGAAATTCAAATTTATTTTTTAATTAGGAGGATAATGCACTAAGCAATGAGTCAAATACTTGAATGCTTCTCTATAGTTTATATTCTTTATTTTTCTTATAATTACCCATTCCTTATTTAATCTAGTTTAATTAATAAAATTTTTTCAAAAAGGTATATTAATAGCATTGCATGCTGAAAAAAGAAAGTATCCAATAAAATTAAGGAATTCATTATATTTGATGTGACAAATTTGTGAAGGGCATAAGATCATCAGTAATTGATGAAACTTTACTTATATGTGGTTATGACTTGAATAATGAGAACAATGTCATCATGGTATTTCTATTTCTCTCTTTTTCTTGTTAGGAATTTTTTTTTGGAGAGGATTATATTAGTTATTTGGTTTATATTGGGAGTTTAAAAATCTTCTGTCACTAAAAAAGGAATTTAGAATCTTCATAAATAAGTTTGAGTTAATTTTGAATTTTTATTGCGTATCTTATCCAACTGAATATGCTGATTTTATAATTTTTAATATATATTTTATTTATAATTAAACAGATACATGGTAGAATATAAACTTTGTGAATCTATATACGAATGGATTGATGGAACAAGTATTATGACTAATTAATTAGGACAATATATCTATTGCAAAAGAAAATTTGAGGACTACCTATTAATTAAATGAAAGCCAAAAAATTTTTTTGTGTGTTGATAATGTTATAAACCTGTATAACATGATGATAATTTATCATAATAAGGCTTGCATTGGAATATCTACGGACTTGAATGATCAGAAGGTATGACCATCAATATTTTGTTTGTTTCTTTTTTTGGAAATTGCTTGGTATTTTCGTGACATATGGGGGGCTAGGGCCACCACTCAAGTCATGAAAAGTCAGGTGCTAACATGCAAAGATTTGTCTCCCAAACATGAGCTTACTGTTGGAAAATGGCTTGACAAGTGATGAGTTCCACAATAATTTCAAGCAAGAAAAATATATATTCCACCTCCATTTACCAGAAGAAAAGAAAGAAAAAGCATGGAATCGACCAAGTATTGCTGTATGATTCAGATTTTTTGTGTGGATCTAGCCAGCACTTCCATGCCTCCAAAGCAAAGTTTCCTTTCATCTTTTTATAGACACAAAAAAAAAAAAAAGGACCGTGAAAACATCACAATTCTAGTTAAAGAAATTGCCACTAGGGATGACAATGATGTCTTGCCAATTGCCATGTAGGAGAGACAACGCCAATGTCAAAAACAATTTCAGACCATTTGAAGCTTTTTGGTTGGAGCTCATTACGGGCAAACGAGCGCAAGTGGGGCACCTTTAACCAAAGAAATCTGTGATGAAGTCGTGAGGGAAGGGACATGAGGCTTTGCTTTTCATTGACTTTTCGAGTAAGCAAGGGGTGTGTAACACACAGTCACCCATTTCATATATATATATATATCTATTCCTACGGAGTCCGGACAATGTAAGGTAGAAGGCAAGGACGATCATAGAAATACGAAATGGGTAACTGTGGGTTAAAGAGTTGGTGTAATGCTTTCGTGCTTGGACCATTCACCAAATTTTGTTGAAAGAAAGGAAGAAGGTAATTGATTACTTGGTGGACAAATGTCAAAATTATTCTATTCCTCTTTTTCTAATCAATTAACATAGATTACGTTTTCTTTTCATAAAGAAAAAGGAAGAATGGCAGAATTACAAGGCTGTTTGGGGCTTACGCCAACAAACAAATCATAAGAACGCAGATAATTTCTTCATACTTTGTTTTCCAGCTCCTCCGAGATGGGGATTTCAGTGTTCTAATAGAAGCTAGCTAGCTTCTGCATCTTGTTTTCGTAACCAAGAGTCAGCTTCCTTTGAAACTGTGGAATCTTTTACACGTAAACTTGCTCCTCGTACAAGTTAACAAGTCAACATACTAGACCTGATTTCACGACCATGAACCAAAATCCCAATTGGCTTATGTCCAATTTCTTTGTTAGTTTATGACTTAGCTTCAGAGAAATTAATAAAGTCTTTAAGACTTCACTGTCACTCGCCGCATTGCGTCCCCAATTGAAAATTTATTTCGAAAGTCTCAACGTAGAGACCGAGGACCCTAGTCCATGTGGATTGACAGACCTAGGAAGCTCAGCACAAAGCAAAATATCCCACTAGTAATAAACTACTTTTATGGCCAGCCTGATTGTTGTCATTCTTGTCTCCTACTTCTTTCTTACTTTCGTCTGAGGACAACAATATGGTGAGTCATACAGCAGTTTCCAGTGAATTTCCATGCGAGATAATGTTTTGATGGGGTCACTTTGTTTTTTTCCATGTTTTATCATTGTAATTTACTGGCAAAGGATTGGCAGTGCTTTCATGTCCACCAAAAACCAAAGATTTGTACAGATCAATGACCACCCATTTTTACTTGCTTGTGTTGTTTGCACCAACGTTAATTGACTGCAATTCCTCAATTTAAAATGGTTATATATGATTCCTTTTGGATATATAGTTGCTCACGTAGGCACCATGCCGCTTCTAGCAGTATAACAAGGACAAAGAACTAGGATTAATAAACAAACAAACAAAATCCCTCCATGGAATTAGTGTCATGGTGAGTCATCGAACCATTCATCGTATTTCCACGAATTTCATTTCATTACCTAATCCACATTCTGATTGGCTTTGTCTTGATCTAGCAACCCTTAATCAAAATCCAATTACTTAATTTAAACAAAGTAATCTTAATCAGCCATTGATAATGTCCTTGGACGGCCTTTGTCGTAACCAAAATTCTAAATCCCCAGAAGATACCATACGTTAGTATGAACACAGTATTTCCAGCTGTCGATTAATGTGTTGATATTTTCCAGGAATGAATTTTGTTTAAGCAAGCTGATGATGATGAGGTTTTTGTAGTTTTATGGCTGATTGATGAGGTTGGATTCAAGGTTTGACATAATTTATCATAGATAAAACTTTTGGGGACAAAAACGTTTTCCCTACGATACTTATTAAAAGCAATCAACCTTAGAATTATTGTCCACAATATTATTATAATTAGTATTTGCATACGCTAATTGACAAAATAGTCAACTTACTCAAACAAAAGGATTCCATTTTGCTAATCTACGCAACTTCTTGGCTGGAAATTAGCAATAAAGACATTTTAGAATATGTTATAACTCGATTATGCACTCACAAGACAAGAGCGGAATTAGGAGTTTTTCTTAGTGATGTCATATTTTAAATTTTTTTTTTCAATCTTAGATTTATTGAGGGAGTACTCAGATCAAATTCAACATGACTTTACTTAGAAGAATATTATTAAATATCATGGTTAGTAGAATTTTGTTGTTATTATTCAGGATTTGAGTCTTGTGACACAAATTTTTTTTAAAATATCTTTTCATGATTTATTTATTTAAAAGTATAAAACTAGTTAAAAATTACTATTCATTAGTAAAAATTAAAATATTAAAATTAAATAAAATATAATTTTACATAATAAATTATCAGGTTTAGTGACTAACAATATGACAATTTTCTATTCATTAATCAAAACTAAATATAACCATCCACAAACCACATAAAGTTTAATACAAAAATCAAATAATATATCTACAAAATAAATAAATATAAAGAAAGACTCACAATTTCAAGATATTATTTGACTTGTAATACTATATTTTCTATTAGTTGGATTATAATTATGAATCCAAATTATCAAACTAATCAAGAAAATATTTAGACATGAAGTATTTAAAAACTTAATTTGGGTTGAAAATTATTTACAATTGAAGTCTAGATGAGTTGTTTTGACAGAATGAAAAACACATTTCGAGGACCAAGAAGGGGAAGGATTTGAATTGTTAGACAGAGAAAGTAGTTTAAGTTTTAACTTTTTTAATAAAATCTTAAATTATAAAAAAAAAAAATTTTATCTTTCCTTACAGTATTTAAATATTAATACATAAATTACTTAATTTTTGATAAATCATTTTTACTTGGAGTCTTTGACCACACTTCTTGTAAAATTGTAAAAAAAAAAATGAGTTCATTAGTATATTAACTACCCTAAATCTCGAATAAATTGTGTAAAAATTAAAATATTTTAAGAAGTGAGTGGTGTCATGTGACACCACTCCTTCCAACATGGGTCCGTCAATGCTGCAAGGTTAATTACGGGTTTACAATACTTTCAAACATTTGATGATGAGTTTTTTTTTTTCCACATATACTGTAAAAAAATTCTTTTATTTAACTAAAACGAAAATGTAAATGCAATCACACTCAATGTCAACTGTTTTTTTTTTTTTTGGTCAATATGATAGCTGACTAGGCAAGTCGACATGATCACATGACAGATCCAAAACTCAAAATAACCTTCTCTACTTTTCTTTAATTGGAGTATTTTTTCTAAAATCCTCTTCTTTTTCTCCAAGCCTGGAAAAATAGAATATTTAAATATAATAAAATTTCAATTTTTTTGAAATTTAAAGAAAACATGTTTTTTTTTAAAAAAAAAACTATTCCAATTAAAGAAAAAAAGGAGGAGAGAAGTGGAAAATAGTTTCTTTTTAGTGATACCGATTACCGATAATTTTGAGTTCTGATTTTGTCATATGATCATCTTATCCAATTATGTCATATATCACGTGAATAAAAAATATTAGTTGACATTGGGGTTTGCCGACAATTAATTTTTCATTAAGATTAAGAGTTTATTTGATTTAAATTAAAAATTGAAAAACTGTTATGAACCCCCAATAAAAAATTGAAAAGCTTAATTGAATAAACGGGTGTAGTACATAAACATTTTTAAAAAATTTAAACCTTTTTTAATACATTAGGAAGAACACCAATTAATAAGCAGAACAAATTTTTTTATGCGGAGTTTGTTCGAACTTAATTTATAATGTTATTATGTGGACTACTATAAGGGGTAAAAACATTCAACTATCATTGTAGTTAAACAGGTTATTTTCAGAATTTAATGTTTATTTTCTTACTCGAAAGTTAGAATAATATGTAATTTCGTAAAATGTTTCCCCACACATAAAGGGCCCAGCAGAAATTGGGCTTAAGCCGACCGTTCTAGACCCGCAAGCCGAGAACATCCGCCCACCGTTACCCAAAATGAGGCCCAATATGTGGCCCACTAAGCCCACTTCCGTTGTTAGTGAGCAACTCCCACAGGTTGGGAGACTGTTCAATTTTCTTTCCCCTCCTACCAAATATGGTCTTATGATCAGCGTAGAGACAGTTGTTTTGAATGAAGTGCAGTCGGTAGAACCTGATGCAATACGACCCAAACTCCAGAAAACAGATGTGTGAGGGCATAATTTCTCACTCTCAACCTGCATCAGAATGCATTTGTACATGCGGCATTTTTTGGCCTGTCTCTATCATTCCAAGTAACTATGTATGCAACCATTCCTCATAAACATGGATTGACTGATCCCAGAGGCACAAAAATACTAGATTTCATAAACCACAACAACAAAACTAAAGTCCATCAAGTGCAAAACAGCTTACTAGACTTACTAAATGTCCTGGATTACATTCATCAGAGGTATAAGAGGGTAGATAAAAGATAAAGACAGCTTTGTTTATTTGCTACAAGACCTAACCTTAATTACATACGTATAAACTTGTTTGCAAGAACGTATGGGTGGGATCGTTGTATACTAGGAGCAACAGCTAAAAGGGCAGGATATGCAGACAGCCGATTAGAGCATGTGATGGGAAACATTGAGTTAGACGGGCCAAAATGAAACAGAGACCTCTTTGATTTTCTTGATCAGTAGGACATTGCCTGGGAATAGGAGAGAGATACCGGCACTATTATCTCATAGCTCCTGCAAAGTTCATAGTATGAAATTTCAACAGATGTTTTTGAAGTTAGAATGACTGACGTTCCTATGTTTTTCTCTCTATTTTTTGCCATGAAAAAGCCATTCTGAGATAATTTCATTTGAAGTCAAGCTGAAACTTTATAAAAAATCGATCTGAGGGCTTAATTTCTTAGCACAATAATGCGGATTCTTTAATCATTAAAATGGTTTGAAACAGCAGTAATAGGCTTGGAAAATTTGGATCAGATTCATTGGTTGGTACATAATCCCCCTGCCTAAAGAGTGGGGTTCGAATCCCCCCTAATTATTAAAAAAAAAAAATGGTTTGAAACAGAAGTTATAGGCTTGGAAAATCTGGATCAGTTACAGGAACAGCTTTGTTAGTAGAGGTTTGACAACATGATTTCTATTCTCTTAGTTTCTCCCCTTCTATATTCAACATCTTTCCAACTTTACATAGCAAAGCAACAAAGACACTGCAATCTTAGAGTAAGTTTGCAAATGGATAAGATTTGTTGCACCATCATATTTTCTGCTATTAGCTCTATTCCTTTGCTTTATTTGTTTTCAGAAAGTATAAACCAAAATGGTCGTGATGAGAACAAAACACAGACAGCAAAATATTAGTTTAGCATACTAGTTTACTTTTCCAGTAAAATGCAGCAGCAATGCCCATAACCAAGCAAGCTGTGGTTTGTTTGAAGTGTTGAATGATTGAAGGAAGTGTTCTGAATAGCCATGAACAAATATGATGTACTTACCAAAACAACTTAGCTATTTTCTTTTCTTGAAGAGTAGTTTATTGCAGGAAATTACGGAATATTGTTCAAGGTCATGGATTAGTATCATATCAAAAT
The DNA here is from genome assembly GCF_000208745.1 of Theobroma cacao. Lineage (NCBI taxonomy): Eukaryota > Viridiplantae > Streptophyta > Magnoliopsida > Malvales > Malvaceae > Theobroma > Theobroma cacao. The sequence continues at coordinate 29,139,984 of NC_030853.1, forward strand.
TTCTAGTGGTCATTTACGTGAAAGTACACTAATTTCACTTACATCTATCATGATCGTAATTCATGACACTTTGGCTCTTATAAAAAGGCTTAAGTTTGCAGCTTGGATCAATCTCATATATTAGACAGATAATCAAAAGAACTAGAAACGGATGCAAGGCTTTGCAGCTTCTCAAGTAGCCAAACTATAAATTAACTGCAGTTACTTACTGTTTTTGCTTGAAGTCTGATCCAAGTCAATCTTTTCTTGCCATGATCGCCTCAGATCAGAAGATTCATACTCCTGCAAAGGTCTGCCATCAGATGAAGAACAAGATTGGGGAACAGAGAATGAGATTCTGCTAGTACTCTGCCCCTTCGATGCTGAAGATTCAGCTGTCGAGCATAAGTCTTCTTCTCCTCGTGAGGTCCCTGCTCCTTTATTCTGATTTTTCAATTTATCTGCATTCAACCTTTCTTCTTCCACATATTTTGCTCTCTTCCTACGCGATGAACCATTGTTGCAATTTTGAAATGATGGCACCCTCTGATCATTAGATGAATATGTTGGACAAGAAGATTTTTCCTTCAGGATAACTTTTGGGATGGCGGAAGTTTCAATACCATCAGAATTATCAAAAACTTCTTCACTCATCCCATCTGAAGTTGCAGCCTTTGCAGCTGCTTCCATTTCCCACATTTTAAAGATGGCTTCAGTCAGATGTTCCCTAGCTGTATCCATATCTATTATAGGTTTTGGATAGTTTAAGCCCAACTCAACACCTGCAGCTTTAAGCACAGTAGGAGGTGCATCCCAAGGATGATGTATCCACTCAGTTGGCATCCTTGCTAGCTCTGGCAGCCATTGCCTTACATATTCACCTTCTGGATCAAATTTGGAGCCTTGAATCTAACTCCAAAAATCAACATAAAATGAGGCCAAAAGATATGAAACATAACTTATAGATTCAATTGACAAGATCTATCTATATTTTTAGTAATGCTTATTAACACAAGTAATTTTCCTCAATTAGAAAATTTGCCGACTGTTTACTAATATCATTTGCTTTTGCAGATTGGGAATCATTCTAAGGAAAGGATCATATTTCAAAAGTTCGTATAACATATTGTGGCAACTTCAATGGCACATCTATAACTGATTATTTTATTCATTGTAAGGATGAGTTTGCACTTTTAAACTATCTGAGTAGGCAGAAAGTTATGTTAGATTTGCAAACTGCAACAGCAGTCCAAAATTAGCAGGCCTTTACCTATATTTCCAAACACTGAAACTTGATGAAGATACTAACTAACACACACAACATAATCAGATGCAAATGAGTGTAAAATCACAAGTTACTGTAAATATAAAATGCATGGCCTCAGAATTGAAGGAACCGGAGATATTTGTTGTACTCTGCATTAGATTGCTACTTATATTCAAAGTTAATAAATTAATTAGGGAACTCACACACCTGTGGGCTGTCTAATCGTTCTAGCTCATGACCATCTGGTAAGCTCCCAGATATGTACTGCCAACCAAGAATATCGCATTCCAAATCTGCATCCAAAAGTGTGTCCCAGAAATACTTCATTCCCCATTTCCATGGAAGAAGAAGAAACTTCACTGCAAAACTTGAAACAATCACTCTTATTCTGTTGTGTATCCAACCAGTTGCCCAAAGCTCTCTCATTCCTGCATCTACCAATGGATAGCCAGTCCGACCTTGTCTCCAAGCCTTAAAATGGTTCACATCAGCATGCCAAGGAAAAAACTTCAAGTTGCTCAACAATGATCGCTCATGAGTGAATGGAAAATTGAAACAAAGATAACGGGAGTATTCTCTAAACCCAATGGCCTTTAGAAAAAGTGTTACACTTTCTTCTCCTTGAGAGTTCTGTTCTCTTCTCCATAGTATCTGCTTCATCCGTGCACACTGGAAAACTTTCCTTACACTTAGCTCTCCAAAATGAAGATACGGGGACAAAAGTGATGTGGAGTTGCCCCCAACCTTTAGCCTATTATTTGAATAGTTGAATAGATTCTGTTCAACAAACTCAGTTAGAGCCTTATCAGCATTGCTCCAACCTGGAGACCATCCTCTTCCTAACAATGCATTGCTAGATTTTTCAGATTCATTTTCAAGGCCCAAATCTTCAAGAGAGAACCTTTCTACTGTTCCTGTCACTAATAAGGAAAGAATTCAGCAAATAGTTACTCATTTTGCATGTATACATCACACACAGGTCCTTCATACATATTTCATCTTCGTTTTCGTCACAGTCCTTTGTACATAAATACATATTAACTTACACTGTGCATGTTTTGCATGACAACTTCATATGCATCTAAGGAAAACAGTCTATCAGCAGCTCAAGGTCATATTTTTGCCCCTAAGAATGAACAAAGTCATGACTTCTGTAGGCGGTAACAAGCAAAGAAATGCAATACATATACATATCTGTAAAACATAATTTCTTCAAGGAAGACAAATTCTTAGCAGAAGACCAGGATGATGTGGTTGCCACTCGAATTATCATATAAAAAGAAGCAGATCTGTCATCTTCATTTCAATACTATTGTTTTCACCAAGTTAGTTTCCAAACTGAAAGTTAATTGTACAATCAAGAATGAACCACACTGAATTACATGATATTCTGTTTAAATTTACCTGCAGCTGGCACCAATCTCCACGGGGGAAGAAGTGGAATGGGTTCGGTTTGCATGTTCAAGCACTTGTCCCAATATGCATCAAAGGTCGTAAAAGCTTGCCCCTTCTCATCATATATCTCCCATGGTTCATATAACAAATCGCCATTATAGCTTTGCACAGAAATGCCAATCTCTGCCAGTTTCTCTTTGATGCCATGATCACGAACCAGTGAAACAGGATCTGGAGAAGGACAGTACACGTGAAACCATATTACAAGACCTCTCAAAGAAAATGAATGGAACAAGAACAAAATCCGGCAGCCAAACTTCTCATCCATAAAGGAATTATGTACTAAACTAGCTTCTGGGGGTAAATAAAGAGTTGGTTCCAACTAAAACAAGAAATTACTTGTGTTTACACATGTGGAAATCAACCAAAGCAGGGAAATGTCAAGGCATCACACCAGGACAAAGAAGCAATTAGATGTGGCAACTCCAGAAAGTATCCTCTCCTAGGGAAAAGATGAAAGAGAGGGAAACAAGCACTCTGCCATGAGAAATCCATTACCATTCTGAGAACACAAATAATCCATGCTTAAAATTTTCCTTCAACTTCAACGAGCAGTCGTTTTGCCATGACAATTGTGCCCCAAAAGGACAAGTAGTCATTCTTTTTTGCTTCCTTTTGGATGCATGCTTGTGTATTTCACCTTTTAACTCAAAATATTAGATTGCATTTGGCAATAGTTTAATTCTTAGACTCTATTTTGCAGATATATAAGCATAACCATGATCTCAAGGTAATTTTATGATGACAACTATGCTTCTTGTTTATTACTTCCATCCAATTTCATTCTTCAATGTCTCTGAACTTTTAAGCAACAGTTTTTCTCAATTAATTTTTAAACATTTGAATAGCTCACGATTTAAACTAAACTTGTAACTAACTTCTATGATCTATCAAATTTTCCTTTTATCTCCAATGTCTCTGCTTAATATTTTCTCCATTTTCAGGGGAAAAAAAGGATGGGAATGGGGACAGGAAATTATCTTCCATGAAGACTATCATCAAGCTTCAGCAAGTAAGTTAATGATGATGACAAGATTGGAAGTCAATAGGCGAAGCATAAATTATCCAACAGAAGCTTAGAGTTTGATTGAAGCAACTACAATCTTGTTAGAAGCAGTAAGCATGTCTAATAGAGGCCATTGCAGTTACAATTAATAGGATTCCAGGGATACCAAGAAAGATATCACATCAGAAATTCAAAGTTAAACATGCTTCACTAATATATAGCAAATTAAAATTTGTATCAGTTTAAAACAGCAGCATTGATCAGAGGAATCAGAATATACCATAAAGATGGTTAAATACTACTTTTGTTGCCCCAGTAGCGTTGATGCAATCCAAAAGAGCCGAAAGAGTGCTTTGGGTCTTAATCAGCACAAGTTCAGCCCCAAGAGACCTCAAGGACTGCTCCAAATGAGCAAGAGATTGCTTCAGCCACCATCGTGAAACTCGACCTGGGTAGAACTGCCCTTCCTCTTTAGGGCACCATATAAAGACAGGAAAGACACTACCATTCCTTGCAGCAGCAGCTAAAGCAGGATTGTCATCAATCCTGAGATCCCTCCTAAACCAGACTATCGTTTTACTGCTACTCATGTTGAACTAACAAGATCTTTCAGATAAGACTAAAGTGTTTGGATTCAAAAAGATATAAATAATCTCTATGTCTTTCCTTCAATCCAACACATGAACATCAAAAAAGGTGTAATTTGCACAAACTCCTCCAAGATGGTTTTATGCTACAAAGAAACCCAAACTTGAAACAAACTCAGATTTGCTGAGCACTTATAAAATATCTCAATAGCAACTCTTGAACCCTAAACTTAGAAATACTAGGTTTTGGCTATCACAGTGAAAATTACTTGTTGCTGCTATAACCACAACAAACAGACTACACGGCTGTTTGCAACTTCTATCCTGCTCTTATGTGTCCAGGATATCCAACCGAGTCTTGCTTCAATTAGGCCTTCCCTACATGTCTCACCGATCCACAACTCCACCAATCAAACACCAGAACCTCTACAAATTATCTTCTACTCCAAGAAGTTGATGCAGACCTCCACCAGAACCAGTAGAATAGACAAGCGAAAACTCCACAGAGGAAGCAATAGCCTTGTTGACAACAACCTCTTCAAATCCAAGAGCACCGTTCTTGAACTTTCCTACACTCTATATACAGTGGAAGATCAGATTTTGTATGAGTAAAGAAAACAGATCCGAGACACCAGAAAGAGAAATCAGTGATTCCTTAATAATTCATATTAAAGAATGTTATCCACAAACAAGGACAACTAAATCTAAAAATAAATATATAAAAGATTAACCAGACCTAGTTTTTATACAAAGTTAATTGCTGAACTACTTTACCCCATGTAGCTAGTAGCTAAAAACTCAGCAAAAACAGACAAAAAATTATACAGGGTTTGGTAACAATTATGATTGATGATATTTCTTCATTACTTACAGTACATTGTACAGTGACATTCCTTTGAACAAATGGAACTGGCAACGTCTTTATGCGAAGAGAGTGGCTTGTGGATCCTTATTTGTGTCAATATCACGTGGGCTCGTATAATATTGATAGTGGTGGGTGACATATCTTGTCTGCTTTGTGGATCAACTGTAGCTTCTCAAGATAAGGTCTTTCTCTGTCTCATTCAATTAACACACACCCAGACACCCTCTCTCTCTTTCAGGGCTGTTGAGTAACTCTTCGGTCAATAACAGTTTCGTCTTTTCCATACCAGCAAAGGCTCTTTGTTATAACTGTTAACTGAAGCATATGCATTCAACATGTTGGGGGTAACTTGCGGCTTCCCAAGTTTGTAACTGGTATTTCTGGTGATTTCATTTATTCTATTTAGAAAGATTTTTGCCTTTTTGTAAGCCTTGCAATTTGCTTCGGTCTTGCTCTGGGAAAAACAGCTTTTAGTTGAACAGGACCACAAAGTGTGGACCTCAATTGGGAAAGGGCGAAAATGAGAGAAGAGCTTAAACACCCAGCAAGTTTTAAGTTATTAAGCATTTGGTCCCATTTTCCTATCTTCTCGTAGACCTTGATGATATTAGACTTTTTATCATTATCTGCCATGATCATATGCAGTTGAAACCTAAAAATCTCCACCTAAAACCTATCACTTCCGTCACAATGAGTCCATGACATAAAGTAAAATTTGCATATTTTGCATAACTAATTGCCTACGACAGTTGCAATTACTGTCTACATGTGATATGAATGTTATCCCCATTGTAGCACTGCTAAGAAGTCAAAAGTGACCAAATTCATCCTAGCATGCTAGCTTCTTTATCACGAGGTTTGCAGAAGATTGATTTTCCACCGTGACCAAGCGACTTTCGCCCATCCTTGTGGACTTTAAAGGCATTACCAGAACGGGAGCCAATAAAGAAACAATCTTTCCTGTGTTTGGTAGACTAGTTCTTTTCAACTATCAGAACTCCATAATAAAACAAAGCATAGCAAACAAATGCCAGAGGATCGGTTCAATCAAAACCAAAAAATACTGGGCCCCGGTTGTTGATTTATTTGATTCAGTGATCGTGACTACAGAAATTATTTATACTTTGACAGCCCTATAAGACTACAAAAATTTATCGGAAAAGGCTCCGATGAACAGGAGGACAAATGATTGAAAAACCATTTCATTAATAAGAGTCAAGTATCCATAATCACACCCATTTTCACCTGAGAAGCATCATGGCAATGAGGAGCCCAAAGTCCCAACATACCTCAGATGTTTGAGCCCCGAGCTCCAAATCAGCCTTCCCAAGGTGTTATTTAACGTTGACAAATTCACGAAATATGTACTGTGAGAGACAGATAACCGCACTTAATTCAGCAACTAACTGAAGCAGGAAACCATCCTAAAAGCAACTCTAGGGAGTTTCCTAAGCATGTGAAACCCATGAACGGGAGTGAATGCTTAACGTGCACGCTCCCTGATCACCTCAAGATCCATTTCAGTGGGGTCAGTTGCCTGGATTTCATAATGAATGCCCTCCAGTTCCCTCCTGAACCTGTCCTTCGATGTTGCGTAAAGCATCTTGGAACGGATCCTTGAAACAGAAGGAGACCTGCAGAAGAACATAAAGTCAGACATGTATACAAAAAAACGGAGATGACAAATAGAAAAATGTGCACCAGTTAATTCACTCTTGTTTTGTCTAACAATTCTACAAAAAATTCAACTGTCAACAGCAAGAAATGAAAACTAATTTCATGATTTTCCCATCACCGCTTTGCACACTCAACCAATTTTAAGTTTATGAACCTTGATGAGGAAGCAAAGCACATATTCTTGGCTCAATATTGCATTACATAAGCAAGGAATGCACTGCAAAACAGGACCACAGATGAAGCACCTTGTAATCACTCATAACATTCTTTGCTTACGGAAGCATAGAAGCCACCACAAAACCAACTCAACTCCAAAGTTGAATCTTATTTAAATATATTACACCTTTTATTAATATAAACTCCCTCTTTCTCAATGCCAGAAGGAATGGAAAAAATAATTAAGCTTCCAGATCAGCTTGCCTTCCAGAAAACAAAGGCAAAATTGCACGAATCCAGTAGATAGTAAAAACAAAAGAAAAATCCAAGACATCCTAGTTTTCTAAAAGTGTAAAGAACAGGAAAATCAAATCCAAAGATAATAAACAAATTTTGTGAACAGCAACTGCATAGAAGGAAATCTGACTTGGGGTGAACAAGAACTAATATCCAAAGTAAAAAGATGATTTGATTTTTGATGGAACCTGAGGACAAAATGTAATCTCATAAGAAGAAGTATTTTTATATTCACAAACACAAAAGCAGCATTGCAAGCATGACATCCATGAATTCAACCACCACCAATATTTGTTCCCCTCTCCATATCTTTGCATGGAGAACAGAGAGTGCAAGTCAAAGGTTTGTACATTATTCATGCATCATCATCATTTGTATTTCTAGCAAACCTAACACCATCTACAATAACCCCAGTGAGGAACACAGTTCTAAGAAAGTCCTTAGAAAAACCAACAGAATTCAAAACCTTAGGCTCCACATATTAACAAAACATAAATGATCAAATTTCAACCAAACGATTATTGGCAAACAACAAAGCAATGGAGCTATACCTATATGGAAAGGGGTCAAACAATTGTATTAACCATAAACACCTCCATTTTCAATCAAATTGAACTACACAAGGGGCAAGCAATGGTATTGAAGTTTCAGAAGCCAAGCAGAAAAAGAGAGAAAGAGGAGGAAAGAAAGAATGAGGGTTTTATAAACTTATAATTTAGATCAGATTCAGTAAGTTACAATGCAAATGTGGCACAAAATTTTGACAGAATTGAATTATTTTGCAATTGAAAAAGATACTGACCATGCAATGAAAAAGATCTTGCTCTTCTGGCAGTTCTCAGAAGTCACAAAATCAAAGTCATAAACTGCATATCGGCAATCATTCTCAGGCATTGAGGCAGTGAAATCATCATAGCTCTCAGCTGGACCCCCAGTCTTTTCCACTACAACCTCATTTTTCTTCTCATCAATCTTAAAGATCACATATCGGAACACCTTCTTCCTCTGCAGCTCCATGTATGTGCTTTTGCTGTGTTCAGCCACTCCCATGCCAGATGATGCATTTGCCTGAAAACCAGAAACAAATGTTTGATGTTTAATGCTTACTCCAACAAAAATGGACTAGTGTTATCTTTCAATTTTAAAAACCACTACATTTTTGACAAAGCAGAACAAACTGCCATCAATGAACCCTAAATAACAGGTCCACGATGCAAAAGTACCTGATACAACATGGAAACTTTCACAAAATTTAACAATGTTGTAATATAATATTTTCCAACACAATCATAAATTCTTAACTCCATGACTATTCACAGATGCCATATGGAAATTGTGGCTAAACGAACCAATCCAACATAATTTAAAAGCCTAATCCATTGGCAAAAAAAACCAATCCAACATAATTCAAAAGCCTAATCCTGGTTCCAATTCCAGGGCCCATTTATTTACAGCAAGATGCAGTTGTAGCATTACAATTGGAGACCAAGATGCACAAAAAAAGGACCAAAAAAGGCAAACTTTTACTTCAACTTAGCTTGGATAGACCTAGAAAGACACTATTATGAGTACAAAATCAAAATCCTATTTTCCTTCAAGCTGTGTTCTTGTGAGTAACTTCACTTCAACTAAGCTCAATTGGATAGCAGCAAAGTACCAACCTTGACTTAACACTCACATCACATTTTAATTAATGAAATCGTAACAGAAATCTAATCTTATAATCCATTTTTTCAAGAACCCAAAAAGGAAAAAAAATTGAAACAACTACAATTAAAAAGCTAAGATCTAGCTAACCACGAAAGATTCAGTCTTTACACACACACAGACACGAGAAAAGAAATAACTTACAACAAAATTGAAAGCTACCCATATAATTAAAACCTTAACTTTGTCTAAGGGTCAACATGGAAAAAGAAAAAAACATATCTTTTTAAGCTAAAACAAAGAGAATAAAAAGAACCCAAACTAAATTAGATCTAAGAGAATCGAAAGGAAACAAAAAACAGTGACTTACTCTTCTAAAAGCCATGGCTGCTTCAAATGAAGAAATAAAGTGGGTATTTTTGGAGAGAAGGGGACAAAGAGAGAGTTCTTATGGAGAGAAAATAAGGAGAAAAAGCAGCCACCAGAAAGAAGAAAAACTACGAAACTATTTTGAATACTTAACAAAAGGAATTTTATTTTTCTTTCTGAGAAAAATAAAATGAAAAAAAGAAAAAGAAAAAGATCCGTGTTTTGAGAGGAAAGGGAAGGGGCGCGTCGTGTTCGATTCTTTTCTGACAATGACGGGCTTCATCATCCTCTTTCGCTGACATGGCTATTTTTTATTGATCCATTTTCTGTAGCAGTAAAAAAATTTGTTTTTTATAATTTTTTTATTGATTTTCTATTTTTTGGTAGACATAAATTTTTTTTGGTGTAAAATATGACCTGATAAATAGATTTTATTATTTTTGAATTTATAATATTTTTATTTGAAATTCTAAAGTGTGATCTTTTTATCAGGTCAAATGTTATATAAACAAAAAAGAAAATTAGTGCTTAATTTTAATCCCACAATTAAAATTTAATCACCAAGACCAAGACCAAGACTATTTCACCCAAAAGGAGATCACTAAAATTTGTCTTGGCGAAGCAAAGCAAAGACCCACAACCCACGCATCAAGACATGTCCTTGTCCACGTCACTATATTATTCCATGTTTAAAGTTATAAAGGAAAAAACAAGGACAAATCCTTGTCCATGTCACCATATTATCTTTATATTACGAGTTGATACTTTCGATTTAAAATATATATTTATTCAATAAAATATAATTCGTACTTATAAATTCAAAATCACTTTCTTTCACTCATATAAGTGAGGGATGCACCTTGGTTCGGATTTAAATTAAATAATTTTTTATAAAATTTATCACGAATTTACATTTTTAATTAAAAAAACAACATTTTATTTTAAAAAATCATGACTTGAGTGAAAAATTTATAACGTGAAATGAAATTATAAGCAATTATGAGTATGAAAATGATGGATTTTTAATTACAGTTTTTAGCATTATACCAGGGAAGAAAAAAAAGTTCTCGATATTGAATTTGAAAAGCCAGCAACAACAATTGTCAAAAATAAAAATCCACTCCCCTTTAATTGAATTTGAAATGGACCCAGCGTGATGCAGGCCCAAAACCAAAAATGGCTTTAATTGGGCCACTTGGCCCAATTAAACGGAGTTTAATTCGTTTAGAACAAAGTTTAAAACTTTCTGCCGAGCGGAGCGGAGTTGTTCCGTGCCCTAGCTCGCTTTTTACCATAGAATCCGGCGAGTGTGTATTTTTTTTTTCAAAATTCCAAATAGATTGGATTCAAATCGCACGAGAACATGGAATCCCGACGTTAATTGTCGAACAGCAAGTTGTATTCTTTTTACGAAAAATGTCGTTAGGGCAGAGAGGTTCGGCGAATCCAGCGGCCATGCTTGCTTCTCTCATGACCAAAAGAGATAAGCTTCAAGACGACCTTCGCAACATCGAAAAGCAGGTACCTTTTTTTTCCCCCTTTTAAACGTCGGTGAAGTTTACTTTTTTTTTTTTATTTTGTGTTTGTAATGGTAAAGAAGTGACAACTATGAGGAATTACCATTAAATTGGTCAATTTAATTGATATTCTTGTTGTAGGTTTACGAGTTAGAGACTAATTATTTACAAGATTCGAGCCATTTCGGGCATGTTTTGAAAGGATTCGAAGGCTTTCTTTCTTCATCCAAGAACACAGCAAAGTAGCTTTTTTTTACCATATTTTGTTTTATTTACTGCTGGTAATTTGATGTCTAATTTTGTTTTAAGCATTGAATTGTTAGCTTGCACATTTTAAATATCTGGCTGTATGTACTTAATTATCTTTATGAATCAGAACTTTTTAAAAGAAATTTTGGGTTTGATAGCAAATTAGTGACAAATTGTTACATAAGCTCACGTTATCTTTTTAGTGGATAGAATGAACAAATCAAGTTATGACACATCATTAAAATTTGCCATGTCAGCATCCGTCACAATAGTTTTTCATATTAATGAAAACTGTGGATCTGTTTATGTTGATGTAAAAATTTTAGTAAAGTGTCTGTATTGTAATTATTTGTGAACGAATAAATGGTGTAGGAGGAAGAGTTTATATAGTATTTCTCCAAATTATTGGATTCTAAGTAGCGCACAAGTGGCAATCACACCATACATTTTGTATTTAAGTACTGCTGGTAATTATGTTAAGTATTTCATGTTCGTTTTTTTGTGACGGAAAATTCATGTAAATTTATTTCTGTAGCTTGAAGAGGTATAGGAAGTTTCAGCCAGAAGATAGACTGTTCTCATTGTCATCAGTCACGTCACCAGCGGTATGTGATAGTATAAGCTTCAGTATATACGCATAACTAAATTGTACCACTTTGTAGCGTGTTCTTTTTCTTTTATTCCTGTTTATTTTTTCTCACGGATAGAGGTGACACTTGATGTGTTTTCAGCTAGATGGTTAGAGTTAATAAACATGGCGAGCATTTAATTAGGCTTAATGTCTCTGTGATCTTGTTTATCGGAATTCAGGTTTCAAATAAGTTTCCCAACAGATTAGATCTCTGAGGAAATATTTAGCTACTACTATATGTATTGAGCTTAGAAAGGCTGGCACACTTTAGCTTGACATTTAATATACTGCTATTTTTAACTGTCATTCTTACATAGAATAAGCTATTTGAGCTAAAGTGAGTTGACAGGCAGTACTTGGTCTTGTTAACTTCCTGAATGGCATCTTCTGGGCCATCCCATATTAGTATGTGATGATATCAAGTAGTTGCCTGTAGGGTCATAAGGAGAACTTGTGGCCTATTTATCATAGCAAACATGCATGCTGAGAGGGTAAACTGAAATTCTTTATTAGGTTTCTTTCAGCTCTTGACTTGATTAACCTAGAAGCATTAAGGAGTTTTTTCAATAATATACCCTTTTGATGAATGATAGGGTCTACTTTATTTCTGCTTCTATCCAATTTTGGGAATCTATGATCATATTTTGAATGAGAGCATTGCACTGAAGCTGACAGAATTTAATGTCAGTAGTGGTGATGCTCACCTTCAGGTCTACTTGTTGCATATCTTTTTGAAGAGAATTTAGGATGCATGTTGTCTCAAAATAAGCCATTATTTACATGAGTTGGTGAATGGAATTGTCATTGTTTATAATAATACTAGTAAGTTGTTATCTTTAGTGTTATTTGACTATTTCTTTAGTCTCACCATGTTTGTGCAATTGTGCTGCACCTTCCATTTGTTTTAGCAGAAATCAATAGTACAAAATGGTCATGACAAGTCTGTGTCTCAAAAGTACATGTAATTGAGATAGTTATTCTGATTCAACAAGACTGGTTTGTTCACTTTGCTTCTTTTTCAGGCTGAAGAACTTGGAGTTCGACAAGATGGTAAACCTTGTTCATTATTTTACTAATGTTTTCCCTCATAAAGCTATTTTTTACATCCTTTGATTTTTCATCCTCTCTGTCGCAGATGGAAGATCTGATTTTGGTCCAGGTCGGTCTAAGGGTGGAGGCTTAGCTGCCAATGGCCAGTGAGTGTGCTAATAATTGTTATTATTTGAGTTCTTTAGGCATTTAATTTTGAAGAAAAACAAGGAAATAAAGCAACACGGTCCAGATTGAGTTGGCTTTACTCAATCAAGTGAAACTTTTACACATCAGTTCATAACATAGACCTATTACTTATTTAATTTATAGAGGGAAACCGAAGAAGGGTAGAACTGCCTCAGCAGCAAGAGATGGAAAGAGAATCAGGCCATCAAGTGAACCAGATTTTGATGATGAAGATGATCCTGATATGGGCTTGAGATAACTTAATAAGAACTTGTCATATAACTTTAGATGTAAGTGTATTCTGTAACAATATAGGGGAATTCTTGATATTTAATCTAGGTGGTCCAGCATTTAGGTGATGCTGAAAGCATCCTCTTTAGGATGGCTATATTGCATGTGTTAGAATGTAGTGAATCCAGAGGTGTCATGTATAATGTATTGTATAACTTCCCTCCTTTCTGTATCTTTTGATTGTTTCCATTGTATTATGTTCTTTACATTGACATTGCCTAGAGTTGTGTAAACTCTGGAAAAAAAAATCCAGTTAAGCTTCCAATTACAACATAGTTCTTGCAATATTGTACCCATCTTCTGGTATGGCTTGAAAATATTGGAGTTGAGGAGCCTTGGCTGGTTCAGGTTGTTGTTTAAGCTGATAGCACAATGCTTTACGGCTTCAATGAAAGCCTAGTTTCTTCCCTGTATTAATTGATAGCTCTTTGGCAGCCGGGATATAAAGCAAAACACAAAACAAATTCAAAGCACACTCGTGGGAATTGACCTAGCAACTCAATTCTAGTTCGGGGACAAAAGTTGGGGTCGGAAATAAGTTAGTTTCTAGGCCAGCCCACTATCTACGTCTGGGGTTAAACTACTGGACTAGCAGGGCCATTATCTTCTTCTTTTGTCTAATTCTTCTTGGATTCCATAATCCCATATGAATAACTTGGTGTAAAAAGAACATGATACATCAAAAATAAGTTGGAGGAATGAAGCTAACCCATTGTTAACTTATCTTTATTTTGTTTACAATTCTTTGCACCAAGCCCAACCTCGGCAGACATAGCTTAAACTTGAAAAGAAAAGGGACATGAAAAGGTCTACGAAAGGCTGCAATACAATTCCCAGTCCTGGGACCATGCCAAGCCTACAGAGAAGAAAATTCGAAGGAAACAGAAACGTAGTTTGACTGTTTTCCCTATTCTTTAATCGAGTATTTATTGGGAAACATGGTGGAGTAAATACAACTGGCTCGGCGGTCGCTCATATGTTTCTAGATTGAAAATTTCTTGGAGAAGAATTGAAGCACAACACCTTTTTGAATTAAAGAGAGAATCTACGCTCATCATATTGACCTTAGCCTTCGTGTGCTTTGATTCAGAATTCTCATTCAAGGAAAAATCTAGATGTTCAAGTTAAAATTTTCAACTATATCAAGCTTTTAATTATTTAGTTTTCGGGGTCTTATGTTCAGATCTTCTTAAGCCAAGTTTATGCATAAGAGACGAGACTAGTCCGAGAGCATCAGCTAGCAAAGCACTGGAGAAGAAGGGTTAACAGCACAGCCTCAGATCTATGGGAACGTCTTCACTAAGATCTGCAAAGGGGTTTTCTCCCTTTGCATGAAATTTTCATGATAAAAAGAAGAAATCGACATGAACTTTTCATCGTCCTATCGAGTTAAACTTTTATGTAATTGAAATGATTCATTATTGTTGCAGTATTGCTAACTAATACTTCAATGTCTAGCTAGTCTTGTCTCCTTTCTCAACTTGATGGAAAGTAGCTAAACCAAATTTTCACTTTGAAACGTATCATGAAACAAGTGCCTTAATAATCTCCTGGCAGCCATGGATGAATAATTGGTATAAGCTTTAAAAAGGTAGCCATAATATTCATTAAAAAATATAAAGGTGGCATGAATATATATATTTTTAAAGCAATTATGATCGAAAAGCTGTCAAAGCCATCATCCTTGATGATGAATCGATCATGATTGGACGAATTTACAAATGAAGTTAAGGTGAAGCTTGGTAAAACAATGATACAAGGTAAGACCAACGCAAGGGTAAGCACTTGTGAGTTGACTAATTCCACATGGTTTAGTTAAAGATACATAGAAATGCATACAAAGGTACCAATTTTACATGTTACATAGATATATCTTGTCAATTCTTCACACTGTGAAAATAAAGTTTTGGCTGTCTTCTGACCTAATTTTGTTTTTGCTGCAGATAGTTGGTCTACGACATCCCAAGCAAAACAAATCCGTATTAGATCTGTTTTTGGTTAGCTACAACATTAACATCAACTCTTGTTGATAGTAATGTTTTACTAGTTCATCCGTTAATTTATTAATTTTCTTAAAAGTATGTTGAATTTGATACTTTATCTTTGAAAATTTTAAATTATCAATTTACGAGATATAATTCTTTAAAATTGCACAGAATGTGATAGTGAATTCAACACTTAATTTAATTGTATTGAAAAAATCTCTTTTAATCAATAATTGACAAAAATTCACCCATTTCCAAACAATGAAAACAAATAAAAGCTTCTCTGATCTAGTATTTTGAACCACGAGCATTATGTCAATAAAAAAACAATGTCACCTTAATTCAAATTCAATGATTTAAGTAGACAAATTTGATTTTGATTTTGACAATGTGATTCTATATTAAATACATATATTTTAAAGGTATGTACATACCCTTAACATATATACATATATGATTATGCATTATAAAAAGAATTACATATATATGACTTCATTTTGCAACTAGCATTTGAATATTTTTAATTACTAGTTATTAGGTTTCTTATCTCTTCAATTTTGTTCGGCTATCCGTAGATTGGTACAAATGGAAATACAATCATGAGTTAGTCCTGCTAAAATTCATATGTTTCCCTCTCTTAAAATAATCTATATATATATGTATATTTCGTGACAAACTATGTTTAACAGACATCCAATTTTAATATAGAATCATGAAAGCATTTTTAATCTTCCATAAAAAAACAATTGTGCTTTCAATAAAAGAAAACCAACAAAAAAAGAATATTCTTTATGAGCTTGGGAACAAGCTTTTGATATTCTAAATAGATCCATGTATGTGTAATCTAATATTAATTCTATACATATCTACATGTGCTCTTGTTTGTAGGTATAATAAAATCGTATATTTCAATATTCTTTTTAGTTGAAAAAAATACTACAGTATAGCCATCATATTTTGACTATGACCCAAAAAGGCATGCTCTCTGTCAGTCCAATTTAGGAAAAAAAATTCAGAGAAATTGACTAAAATTTCAAATGTACACTGTACACATCTCAAACGCCCATCTTTTTCATCCTTGAGAAAGTCTGCCTGGATAATTTAGAAAAAAGAAAACAAAAATTGACCAAAAATAAAAATAAAAATGAAAAGGAAAGGAAGGGAAACCTCCCTAGTCCAAGGCCAACTTTGATCATGTTGCTTAAGTGAAGGCTCCAACTGATCTACTTGCATTTGTTCTTCAATTGGCAATGGTGGTGGGGGAAGCCTAGCTAGTTGGAAGTACTTACTATTTCAAGAATGTTGTACACTAAGTTTTTCAACAGTAAATGCGTTTTTTCACTATGTCAAAACTCAAGAACCAATAATGGCATCCCCATGCTTTCTTAAGCAGCCATTAGCTCGATTAAAAATGGCAATCATCCCCTCCCCCATTCCTGATCGGGAACGCGTGCATCTTGTCAAAATTTATTCATGGTCAAAACCATTAGTTAAAAAGAAATTACCCAAACAATTAAGTTCATTTATTTTTGTTGGGAAGTTGATCTCAACTTCTCTACTCGTTCATCATTTTCCGTCTGAACTCATTGCTTTGTTTTGTCAAAAATATAATGTTGAATCAATAAAATATTGACCCCATTTGCCTGCCACTAGACGGCACATTTATATGGTGGTGACAAATGTTTAAGCTTTAAAGAAAAACTATATTCGAACATGTTTGAATTTGAGGGTAAAGAAAGAGATCTTCAGGTATTTGTGTGGTAACTTGGTTTCTCTGGCAGCATAAAAAAGTTAGATGGGAAGTCTTCAATGTGAACTAGTCTATTTGATTGTGTCACGTTTGACAAAGCAAATAAATAACAACAGAGTAATTTACTTGGATTTATTTAAAATATCTTTAAAAGATTAAGATAAAAAGTTTTTACGTGTCAAATTAAATGGAGTAAAATAAGTAGTAACAACATCATTTACAATGGTTTGTCTATTGTTGTTACATGCAAAACAACCCAAATAAAATTGATTTTTTTTAAGGTATAATAAAAATAAAAACAAAAGGGAGCATCAGGCAGTACTTTGTGCATGTTTTGGTAGAGCAGTGCAGGAAAAGAAGTTTCAAAGAGAAAGGAGAAATGAAATGAAATGGCTTTTGTAATCTTACACTGCCCAAAAAAACACTAAGGTAGCATTTCAAAACTAACAAGTAAAAATCAAACCAAAAGGGCAAAAAAAAAAAAAAAACAGAAAAAAAAAAATATTGTTTAAAGTCTCGTGGGATTTGACTTTGTATATGGATTACACGAAAGGATGTTGACAAAGGATGATCAGTTTAATATATTTTAGTAATAATGTATGACCTACTAATCATTTTTTTTCGCCCGTAAAGTGCCTCTTTTCTTGACTAGAGCCCTCTTCCCCCTTCCTTTTAAGATCAGAGAATAAGTCAACAAACCTGAACCTCCCTTCGTACTTGATCCTAATTTATTCACCCAAGTTGAACCTCCAAAGCCACGTTTCGTTCCTCTTTTTCCTTCTTGAATTGCTTAATTAATTTGACTATCTATCTAACCGATGCAACGACAAATTATTCTTTCATCTTGCAGTTTGAGTACAATTTGAAATGTCGTTCGTGTTTTAATCTAACAGTAACGAATTCAAGATTTTATATAAAAAATAATTAAATAATAATTATATAATATTATGAAAACTATTCAAAAAATAATAAAGATAAAATCCAGAGAAATCTAGCAAATAGAAAAACATAAAAATTTACGTAGTTCGACCTCTTACCTACGTCCATAAAGTGAAACTGTTCTTTTATTATTGTAAAATTAAAGTACAATAAATTAACTTCTATGATTCTCTAAATCAACCCAAAATCACTTGCGCACTCTTTCTCAATAATCTCTCAATAACACTTACCCAAACCACTCTAACTCCATCCAGAGACAGAGTTACAAGATGTCCTTTTTCTAGAGCTCTTAAAATAGCACATCCAATTCTAAAGCCTAAAGATCTACTTTTATAATATAAAAATTCAAAATATAATGTGATTAGGACTCGATGTGAAATATGAAATTTAAAATCATACAACTACTCAATGTTATACACAAACAAGAATCCTAATCAAATAAGATCTAAAATTCTAATCAACCTAAAACTCAACAAATCTTTACCTGTGACTTAAATTCAAACTCCTTAAACCTCTTCCACCAATCGCACCTAATTCCAACTTCCTAACTCCACATACTTTTCAACACTTTGAATAACTCTCTAAATATAAAACTCTTCAAATCATTGACTTTTATAATTACCATGATTACACATACCGAATCAAGCATTGTCCAACAGTCGATTCTACAAAAAGACCAATGCACCTGTGCAGCTGTAAAGTCAATGGCACTAATTAACTTCAAAAAGGGACCTTGACGACTCTTATAATTTACTATTGATAAGATTTTTCGTCCTTTCACCATCGTCTACATTATGGGAACTTATCATCCCCTTCTCGACAAATGAAATCTCATTTTGACCTTCTCGACAAATGAAATCTCATTTTGGTAATTACCATCTCCTATTGACTGTTCTCATCTCTTCGAGACCTCAGCTCTCAAGAACACTCACCCAAACTTAGAGTTACAAGGTGTCTCATTTCTAAAACTCTTAAAGTACTACATCAAATTCTAAAGTCTAAAAATCTATTTTTATAATATAAAAATTTAAAGTAAAATGTGATTAAGACTCGATGTGGAGTAAGAAATTTAAAACCATACAATTACTCAATGTTACGCATAAACAAAAATCCTAATCAAATAAAATATAAAATTCTAATCAACCTAAAACTTAATATAAAAAAATATAAATTTATATATTTTAAATTTTTTATATAATAATAAAAAATAAAAAAATGACCGTAAGTCACCCCGTCACCATCTTGATTTCATCATTAATTCTAAATGAAAATATAAAGTTCAACTTATCACATAAGGTGGCAATATATCGATCTTAGAATAAGAGCATAATATATCATGTGATATTATTATATCACAGAAAGATTGAAAAAAAAATTATGCAAAAATGAAAAGTGATAGAATAGATTAACGGGTAAATTAAAAAAATGATGTTATATTTATTTATTCCTTCATCATTTTAAAAAAATATATATATATATTGTAGTTAGCCACTTATTCGTACAATAATATACTATATATATTTGTACTTGCTTTTATCTTTTAGTACGTAAAAGTGCCTTACACCGACAAAAGTTATTCAAAATCACGTGTGTACAAAAGTTAAGAAATCAATAAACTAATTAATGACTTTCGAAATTATTCAAAATTTCTTATATCAACAATTATATATATATATATATATATATATACATATTTGAGATAGACTTGATAATTTATGTTAACGTGTCATAAACGTATTAGATACGAAACACGTTAAGATTAAATACGAACACGACACGTTTAATATTCGTGTTTTAAATTTAAAATATGTATACGTATATATTTAATATATATATAACACGACACGATACGATTAACACGTTTATTAAACGTATCAATATACGACACGACACAATTAGTAACATGTTTAACACGATTAAATAAAAATATTTATAATTAAATATAAATTTATTATTTAAATTTAAAATCTATAATTATAAAAATAATTATAACAAAACAAAATTAATAATAACATCAAATAATCATCAAAAGTTAAAAATTAGAATTGAACATGTATAATTACATTATATTCCTTTATAAAANTTATGGCTCTAATTCAACCCCAAATCTCTTTTCTGTTTTGACTTCAACACGAGAGTTGGTCCAGTTGGAGGTTTGGATTTCCCGCGAGTTGCTTTGGTCAAACTACGACGGTAGTTCAAAAATATGAAGAAAATTACACTTTAACCTCATGTATTTTTCATGTATGTCATTATTAAGTATAATTAATTAAAAAATTAGTAAATTTATTATACTTTTTGAATTTTAGGTGTTTTAGTATTTTTGTTCAAAATTAACAAATTATTCAATTTAATGCTAGTAAATGTTAAGGAAAAAAACTTGTAAAAATTCAAAAATTAAATTTATATTCGAGACATGAATGATAATTTACAATTTTTTTTTTATTTTTAAATATGGAAAAAATAACAGAAAATAAAATGTGAGAGAAATTGAGTTGCAAACATGTAAGTTATAGATTTCAACTTATATTAATAATTGAAAATAAGATTATATTTTATATAAAGATTTTGATCAAATTATGTAATTATTTTTGTACTCTCTCAAAGTAGGGAATTAATTATTGTATAATAATTTGCAAAATTTGGGTTCATGTAAATTTTTATATTAACAACGTCAATTTAATTATTAATATGTTAAAATATTTTAATTATCTATATTGAAATAATGTTTAACTATACTATTGTGACATTAAATTTGATGATTTAGTATTAAAAAATGATGTAATGATTATACAATGAAGATTTTTGACTAACTTGTTAAGACGAATCAAAAATCCTTATAAGTATTTGGATCATTTGTTTGATTATTATCAATTCTCTCTCTTTGATTATTTATTTTTTATTAATTAATGATTATCTCTCAAATCGATATTGTAATCGGATTGAAAATTTGGTATTTCTTTTTTAAATTACTTTAAATTATAATCAAATTGAAAAATCGAGAAAGACATAAAAATTCGAAATATAAAATATGGTAAAGTGATTAGAAATGATTTACCATAATTGATTTTAGAGATTACGAATTAAGTTTATTAATTTAATATATTTCCCATGATTTGATATTTTTGAAAGGTATTATGTGATCCAAATGTTAAATGTTTAAATGTCTTATTGAAAATGAATGTGTGGTTTATAAGTGATATTTGTATGTGAAGTTATATAAATTTTAAAAAATATTTGAGATATTTTGAAACTTGAGAAAGATATGATAGGCGGAGCCAGCGGAGTGACTAGGGATGTCAATGAGTAAGGTACTCATTAATTTCGAGGTATTTAAACTTTAATTTTATTAAAAATCAAATAGCCTAATCCTATTAATTATCCGAATAATTTTAAAAATTACTACCATAACCTTAATACATTCCCACTACTCTATAATTACCATAACCCATTTAAATACTCGATTAAATAAAAAATTTATTAAAATAATTATTTAAATTTATTTATATAAGGTTAAAATAATTTTTAACTATTAATTTTTAATAAGTTAATAAATGTGTCACGTATACACGTTTAAACACGATAACACGATTAAATAAACGTGTTTAAACGTGTTTGTCGTGTTTGACACGTTAAGACACAAAAATTTTCATGTCTTAATGTGTTAGATACGATTAGATACGAAACACGTTAACATTAAACCTAAAACCTGTTTAACTCGTATCTTCTCGTGTCGTGCTTAAAATTTTCAAATCTAATCAAAGATCAACTTGACCCAAAAAGTTGTATTTTCTGCTTTCATACTTGCTTCCTAATTGTTATTTTGTTGAAATTATCTCGATCGGATGTATAACTTGCCTTGTCTTTCTAAAAGATTTATTATTGTTTAATGATGTCTGGGCATATTTTATTTCGATAATCTTTTACCTTATGCAGTGTTCTTGCATGAACTCAGTGGAGGAATTAAAACCGATTGAATGGCTGAGATGGCATGGTGTGCCTGCATTCTCTATCAGAGTGGAACAAAAAAGGCAAAACTAATAAGATCAGTGATATATTATATATGAATTTATATACCTCATGATGTACTCGAAACATAATGTATTATTCCATGGATTAATGGGTTTTACGTAGCTCATGACGTAGAATCTTATCATAAATTATTACAAATGCAACCTGTCATTTTTATCAATGAAATAATAAATAAATTTATATATGTAAATGTTTTTATTTTGATGTACCTGAAGAACAATATAAGTGTTAAATTTTATAAAATAAATTAAAAAAAAAACTTGTGACTAACTTGTAAAGTATAATCAAATATCATCTACAACGAAATCTAAAAACGTATATGATAAAATGAATTTTGTTGCTTGCAACCTATCGCAATCGAGCATATGCGACGAGGGAAAAAGAATTAGACATTGTAATGAACTTATTCAGTCAATATTGATCATCAATGAAGGAAAATGATCAATTATGATAAATTTCGTGCGATACAAAAGTCTTGTTTTTTATATTGTTCTTAAATATGAATTTGAGTGTTTATGTAAGTTTTAAATAAAGGTATTTTGTTGCAAATTATAATTAGCTTAATTTCTAAGAATTAGGATCTTATTTAAATATACTAACGTGAGGTAATTGGGTCAATAAATTAAAAGTAACTTCCTGTCTAAGTTTTTAGGTAGAAAAATCATAAATGGCACGCTTTGAAAGAAGGGCAATCTCTGTCATATCTGTTGCCTGTTCTTGAAATTTTCTTGGCTAATTAATTTGGCTGCTGGGGTGGACTAATCTCTCGAGTCCTCAGCCAGGGTTGGACCACCTCTTGTTAGTACAATGGTTTAAGTATTAGCATAGCAACATTTGAATACCTAATTCATTGATTGATGCATGATATTTTACTTAAAATAATAAGATTTAAATTTTTTTTTCTAATTGTATAAAAAAAGTACTAGCATAACAACGTAACCATATATCAATTTCAAACAAAATTCTTTTATTCATTAATTAATGTTGACCATATTCTCTTTCATATCTCATAATGAGTTAAAAAAAATAAGTAAAAATTATTTATTATTTTTAATCAAATATAACAAACCTTATCAAATTGAAACGATAAGGTAAAATCAAGTAATTAGTTATCAACCATTTAACATTAAAATTAGACTCAAACAACATCCAAAACATAAAACTAGTAACACCCAAAATCATATTAAAATCACACTTAAAATAGGGTATAAAAAGTCATCAACATCAAATAAATACTAACAACATCGATAAGATATCCAAGATAACATATCAATAGAAAGAATTAGAAATCAATAATGATACCTAGGAAACCAATAACACGAGCAAGACACATCTCGACTTAAAAATTTATGAATGAAATTTAATAACTACCAAACATTTTGTACTAAAAGTTGATTTTGTGTGAAACACTTAAATCAAAGAGATATTTATGTTTTTTTTTTCTAAAAGCAACTCCATTTAATGGTTTGAAATAATCAATTATTCAAAGTAATACATTGTAGGAACCAAATGAATCATTCATGCCAATAAATTCTTTTACATAAATTTCAAGATTTTGGCTTCAGTATTCAGAAGTTATCACTCTATTTCAGTGAAACTATTTTGTCAAGTGCAAACTCTTTCTTTGTATAAGATGATTAATTTGCAGATTTGGTTCATAGAACTGAACGATTCAAACCCACGTGTGTTTACAAAGGGTTTGTCGTTTTGGCGCTGGCAAAATTGTTTTTGTTTGACCAACTTGACCCCCAAGCAAAATAACAAATTAAAAAATATATAAAAAATTGGCTGGTCATGTGTGCACCTCAGTACTATTTTCTTTATGGCGGTTCTGAAGACAAATCCAACAGTGAGATTGTCAGCGCCGAAGCTCTTGCTTTAACTTTGGCTGCTTCAATATTCTGGTTTAAACGTCATTTGCTCACGTCTACTTTAATTAATTGGATTATCTGTTAACGCACTTATTCTCCTACCTTTATTCACGAATTCCAGTATACGACAAATTCAGAAATCTATGGAGTAATTGTTCAACGTTTTGGTAATAAATAAATCCGCTTTTGGAGTGTGGCTGTGTGAGAGAGAAAATAGGGGAAAAATATCCTCTTTCCTGGAAATTGCCCCGAGCTTTAATTTAAACATAGACGCTCACCCTGTCTTAGACTTTTCAAGTATTTTCTGATATTATAAATAGCCCACCAGGGCGGCCGAGGAAGTCTTAAGCTGAGGGCTTCATTGGAGAGAGCAAGAAAGAGAGATCAGGGAGAGAGACAGAGCTTGGGTCTCTGGGATCTCATCTTCAGAGTTCACAGTACAAGATTGTAAAAGCCTGTGTTAACTGAATTAATACAGAGAAAAATAAGAAAAGATGGTGAGAGCTCCTTGCTGTGATAAGATGGGAATGAAAAAGGGTCCATGGACTCCTCAAGAAGATCAGATTTTAATCTCCTACGTTCAAAAAAATGGCCATGCAAACTGGCGTGCGTTACCGAAGCAAGCGGGTACTTTGCAAAATCTGATCTCTGGGTTTCTTTTCCGTTACATGATTAGGACAAAAAGATCAAAACAAATTGCCAAAAACTAATTTTCCTGTAATATTTTTCCGTCAGACGCTGACAACTCATTATCATACTTATGGTTTGTCTGATTTTTTTTCTTCTTCAACTTGGTGTTTCTGTAGGTCTTTCAAGATGCGGGAAGAGTTGCAGATTGCGATGGATAAACTACTTAAGGCCTGATATTAAGAGGGGAAACTTCACTTCGGAAGAAGAGGAAACCATCATCAAGCTGCATGAAATGTTAGGGAATAGGTATTTTATCTAAAAACCCATTACTCAACTCGACGCATATACGATTGCGCTAGAAATTAAAAGCTCTACCTGGGAGACTCAACTCTGAGAGAGAGAGAGAAAAGTCTCTGAAATAAATTGGTCATTGGTGGGACAAGTTGTTTTCTCTTTCTGTGGGTTGGTTTTGCGTACAAGCACTGCAAGTGGGCTGAAATATTCCTTTTCCGTTCAATTCTTTGTGAAGGAAAACTATGGAAAAGGATCCTTAATTTGTAGCATTGCGCAGTCCGTTATTAATGCGGACAAGACTATCAATTAGAAAAGTCTCATGCGAATCTCTTACATAGATACTTTCTTGCAAAATTTCAGGTGGTCAGCAATTGCAGCGAGATTACCCGGAAGGACAGACAATGAGATAAAAAATGTGTGGCATACTCACTTGAAGAAGAGACTTAAACAATACCAGACCAAACCAGGCACCAAACAAAACACTAAGTCGAAATCCAAGATCAAATGTGAGTCGTCCGACAATATCGTCCCAAGCCAATCAGAATCCGGAAACCCAAGTTCCAGCACAGGCTACGATATTCCCGCAAGAACTGAAACTCCAGGGCAGACCCCGAGGTCGCCTCAGCCGTCATCAAGTGAGATCTCCTCCATTACAAATGCCACCACTGCGACAACTGATCGGGAAGTGAACAACACCGATGTCAAGGCTGAGAACATAGACTCCTGGGAATATTTCCCGGAAATTGATGAAAGTTTCTGGTCAGATGCAATGTCCTCCGATAATTCTAGTGCACCATTAACTTTTGAAGGAGTCTCTGATGAATTCCAATATCAATTTCCTTCAAGTTCAGTTGATGTCATGGAGCCTGACTATGGATGTGGTCAAAATCTTGATGATGCCATGGAGTTCTGGTACGACCTGTTCATTAAAGCTGGAGGTGAACAAGAGTTGATTACAGAATTCCATTGACTCTTGATTTGGAGTATTACTGTTTCCTGTTTTTGACTAAGAGGAGACAACACTTATCCAAGGTAGGGACAAACCTGTCCCGAGTCCAAAAGTTAGAATCACCTCATTGACCAAGAAACCAAAAGTAAGTCCTCTTGGGAAGAGTATCAATCAAATGGAAAAATCATCCTCTTGGAGACTTGGTGGTGAAGGGCCAAACAGGAGAATAAAAGCAGATATATAGAAAAAAGATTGACATAGAAACAGTTCTGTATAGCCGCACAAAGCAAGAATTTGGGATGCAGTAGAAGTAGATGCTTATATACTTCAAGATTTAACAAGTTTGAAGCTCATTGGGCTGATCAAAATTATAAATAGATGATGATGAAAACTTTTCGTAATTTAATTATAGTTCATCTATATTTTTGTATTCACAAATCCTACTTGTATGCTTACAATAAAGTTGATCATTCATTGATGTACAAATGAATGTTTAAATTTATTTAATTTGGTCAAACTTTTTGATTTGCTATTTTTCTCACAAATCAAATCTTAAACAAGCTTCTTGATTAGTTCTTACTGAGTCAGCTTCCAGCAATTAGAGATGGTAATTAATGGTAAATCACTTTCATATTATATATATATATATATCCGAAACCACTGATCATAACTTGATACTTGGTGGTTTTTGAAGAAAATCAAAAAAATCTGTCACCATAATTATGTGCCCTCCTAGAGGAGAAAAATGCAGGGACTTGAGATTTTTTTTCTTCTCACTTTTAATACGTGCCCTCTTTTTTCTCATCTTTTCACATGTAATCTCTTAAAGTCAAACAATAAAGTTTGATTTTCAGCTCCAATGTGTAATCACAAATATATAATTGTTGAAAATTATTTGTTAAAATTCATCCCATATGAGGAATATATATACATTGAATTTTCAAAAACCCATTAACTTAAAATTTTGGGTTCTCTTAAGTGCTTCCTGAAAGGTTTAAAAATTTCTCTTCCTTTTATGGTAGCTGTACATTTCCATATTCATAACTAGTTATGGGGATAAAAAGAATTGAATTTTAAGTAACAAAGAAGGGAACAAACACAAACAAAGCAATGTGATTCGGTTAAGGCCTTTACAAAAAGAAAGTGATGATTTGGATAAGACAGTGATGGAAGAATTTTGCTCATTGGAGAATAAGATAAGTTTCTGAGAATCCCACTTTACTACAGAGTCCAAGTTAAAAGTAGCGCAGCAATAAAAAGAGCCCATTTTCATCGAAATTGCCACCTTCATCCTCTTCATCATCCATAAAAAGTGGCAATTACCATATGATTTTGGCCCCATAGACATTCAAGATATTGTGCAAAAGACTATATGCTTTCCATTTTTCTCTTTCCTAATACTATATGCTTCACTAATTAAGCTTTCACGTCTTTGTGATGAAGAAGCAAACCCACTTCAGAGATATTTCTAATCCGATGTAGCATCTTTAAATTTCACATGGCATATATATAGTCAAGTCAAAGAAATAGAAATGTCTAACCAATGAAAAATTTTCATTTGGAGTACTTATGACTTGGCTTGGACACCACGATTTGCTCATCTGCCTCTTTCTCTACTGTACCCAAGTCATCCAGAAATTTCTGATTCTTTGCTAATGCCTTGTCTAGTTGTCCTTTACTTAATTTTTTTTCTCGAGCTAGGAAGTTGATGTCTGCCTCGATTTCCATTCTTTTTCCCTCACCCTTTCTTCTGTCATATTCGTGGAATAAACAATCGCTTCCCTTTAGACAGCACGATGTATAACCTTTCCGTGCTTACTCCAGGTTCAATGCAATTTCCCCACAATTTAGTTCTCACAAATGACGTGAGGGAAAAGGTTGTTGAGATTTCATTTATAATCTTGACTTCATCGGTAATTAAAAGGTAGCCATAGATTTCTTACTCGAGAAAAATGTGTATTGGCATCAACTTCCAAGCTTAATGATTGTCAATATCGGTTCGAGAGAGAAGATGGGATTGATTTGCATGGTGGTGATCGTACAACTCAAGAAACCTTTACACATTGACCTCTTTAAAGTCGGTTCATATTGCTCCATGTTGGGGGAACTAGGTCAAGTCTTGATACACAGGTGAAATATATAGTAAAAAAAAAATCAAACGAAAATTATTATTACCATCTCTCGCTGTACTTACGCATTAAGAAAAGAAAAGAAACAATCTCTCTTGACGTTATCCTTTTGACTTTGTCAAAAGAGTATTGATGCAATGAACTTAAAAGATAGTTGGGCATCTTTCGTTCAAAACTGGTTTGTTCCATTTACTACATAGCTAGGTCCTAGGTGCCGGGACAGCAAGTTTACGAGATGTTAAGGTCACGTCTTGGCACACTGGTGGAGTGGTAAAAAGATGAAAGAAAAAAGGAAAGAAAATTTTATGATATCTTGTCGTATATATTACCTATGAAAAGAAAATATCTTGACATTGGGTTTCCGATTTTGTCAAAAGAGTTATGTAATGAGCTGAAGAAGAGAGATTGAAGAGTTTGTTCATCTTCTGTGGACACTGAAGAAAAATCGTGGGATAAATTTGTTTTTCTACAAATAATAAAATTTGTTTGAAGTATTTACCTGGTGCTGTAAAGTCCAAGGTGAAATGGCTTATTTTTCTTCTACTTGTAATGCTTACGCAATCTTAAGTAGAGCTTGAGTTTGTGCCCCTGCTGGCTTTGCTTTGCCTTTGTTTTACTTTTCTTTTACTTTCTTACCAATAACTCATTTTTTTACTGGTTTTGTTACCAATAATTCATAATAATGGAGGTCATATACTCTCCATATAGATATTTTCCTTTTCCTTTGTTCTTCCCACTTTCTATCTTCTTACTTTTTCTTCTTCTGCTGCATAATCATGGTAGACCATAAAAGGAAATAATAATAATAAAAAAAAGACCAAAAACATTGTAAATTTCCACAATATGGATTTCTTAATTGAGGTAGGAAAAGATAGAGACAGCGCATCCGGTGTTCATAGTCCAAGCTTATCAGGTTCAAGATGGAAGGTAATTTTCCATGGTTTTTCCACACAATTCAACAGACATGACAGAGTTTAATGCATTTCATATTAAGTATAAAATTGAGAAAATATAGAAATAAGCTAACATGGAAAAGAAGAGAGAATATCAAAATCAAATCCAAATTATTCCAGCACATTGCAGAGGAGGATTGAGATTTCACTTAAGCCATTTAATTTAAAATTTAGAGCAGAGGTTCATTAAAAGAACAAAAGTTGAGTAAATAATCAAGAATAAGACTAGGAAAATTCCATTGGGTTCCCATTTTTGAACAGTTTCTTGGCGAAATGAAGATGGTAGTTTTTAGAATGCCAAAAGCATCGGTGGCTTTAACAGCAAAAGTGTTGGGAAATTGCAGAATTGTCTCTAAAGAATTGCCCAAGATCTAACCCAATCAATAGAATAAAGAAAGAAAGAAATCAAGCACACCCACAAGAACACAAAAATTTACGTGGTTCGGTCTTTTGATGACCTATGTCCACGGGCACAACAACAGAGAAAAATTCACTAAGAGAAAAATCAGGAGATTACAAGAAACAGTCTCAAACTCATAACCCTTATCCCACGTACACCTAAATCACTCTCTCTAAATCTAGGTGATAATTATTCTTTAACCCATAGGGTCCTTTTATAGTATCAAATACAATAACCTTATCCTAATATAATTAAGAATTGTTATTATAGTCTAACTAGATTTAAAAACTATCTTAACAAGATATACTAGTTTAATTAGAATTAAACAATCCTAATTAAATCACAATTCAAGACTATCCTAACAAATCTCCACCTTAGGCTTGAATTCACCAAGCTCCACCTTACGAACCAAAGATCNGTTAAAAATTAAAGTTGAGCATGTATAATTATATTATATTCTTTATAAAATTAAAAAAAATTAAAATAATTATTTAAAATTATTTATATAATATTAAAATAATTTTTAACTATTAATTTTTAATAAGTTTGTAAACGTGTAACAAATACACGTTTTAAACACGATAACACGATTAATAAGATTATTTCATTCGGATTTTCAAGTATATAATCTTATATCATAATGTCAGTTAGTAATCATTTCGGTTTCTTGGATGCCCTTGGTCGCCCTTTGGCACCTATAGCCGCATCAATGATCAATGGAGATGGCTTTAACATACACCTTGACAAGATCTCATGGATCCTGGAAGCAACACAATGCGAATACTTTGATTCCAATGCTCAGCATCTAGCGACTTTTCTTACCTATAACATGAAATAACATGATCATGCTATATATAAACTGCCACAATGGATAAGCAATAAAGACCACAACTTCCCCATCAAATATTGCTCTCATTAAAATGCCTCTTGTCCCTTGAAATGACATAAGGAAGCATATCGCCTTATTGGCATTTGCTGTAAAAGAAAACCAAACGTTCACTGCAATCAAGGAAATGCTAGCATGTAAAACACAACAACAGATAACTCCAGATAATTCACACTAACCAACACATTGGACAATAAACATAACTTTCATATGGACCACAACAGTCTTCCTCATCCCATTTAAAACTGATGCTAAAATCCGGGATTGGTAGCCAAAATCCCCATATCAAGTGACAGGTGTAATGATGTAAGATCCAGGGAGGTAGCATCCCCATCATTAACAATTTCTCTAGATTTTAACAATGCTTTTATTCAAAACTGCAGCTCTTACAAAAACATTACATAAATGATGAACGCATTCATGTGAGGCACGAGTATGCCAATGCCTTCTCCTCACTGAGCTCTTCACCAGTCAAGTCCAACTTCTTCCTTGAGAATTCATCAATTGCCAGCCCTAAGACAATAAATGAACAGAAAAAAAAATTAAACTGTTCTACTTCAAATATTCTTGAAGAAAAAGTTTGCACATGAGCAATCACTGTTACGCATAGATACCAGAACTACTTCAAACTTCCTAAGCAAATTGAAGCAGAGGATAAAAAGTATAACCACAATAAAATTTCAACTAAAAGGGGACACTACACGTCAGCAACAAGTGATGGTATGTTTTAGTAAAATTAATGAAAGGAACACAGCTTTTTCTTCCCTTTGGGGGTTTGGAAGGTGTTGGAGGGAGGGGCAGGCACAGGCAAAGTGAGTTACATGATTAGAAACATGAAAAATCCATATCTAGTTATTCTTATCGGTTAAACCATGCTGACATAAGGCTATGCTTAATTAGCACAATTAACACAACATAATAGGATCACGTTTTGCTGTTTTCTGACCTTGCACAATTTTCCATTCTCCATTTTTACAAGTTACTGGGAAGGAATAAATGAGCCCAGCTGGTACATTATATGAACCATCAGAGTACACTCCCATGGATACCCATGTGCCCTACAGGTGCAACCAAATGAAGCAAAAAAATGAGATCATGACCATATAAAATATCATTGATCAACGTATTTACAACATTACCAACCTCTGGCGTTCCGAGGACCCAATCGCGTATATGATCACAAGCCGCACTGGCAGCAGAAAGTGCACTTGAGAGTTTCCTAGCTTTGATGATTGCAGCACCACGTTGTTGGACAGTGGTTATGAATTCTCCATTCAACCTTTAATAAATGAATAATATCAAAACAACGCTTCAAAATCTCAGTTCATATAAATCTATTACATCAGCTAATTGTTTATGGTATCATTTTCTTTACCATGCGTCATCTTTTACAAGCGCACGAACAGGCTTTTCCCCAGATGGAGTCTTAACAGTTGCATGATTGACATCAGGGTACTGAGTTGATGAATGATTACCCCAGATAATCACATTTTTAACATCACAAACTTGGACATTTAGTCTCTCCGAGATTTGACCCAATGCCCTGTTATGGTCCAGCCTTGTCAAACAGGTAATGTTATTGGCAGGGATTGAAGGTGCAAATTCCTTCAGGATCAATGCATTGGTGTTTGCAGGGTTAGCAACAACCAAAACCTGAAACAAACAGGGAGTACATGAAATCTTAACCTATAAACTGAGCAACATTTGAGGGCCACTAAGAAACTTCCAAGTTCTCATGACAAGAAATATATGTCATTGTATAATGGATAGAATGCAAATTAGTTCATTTAAAACAACGTTATGATGTCACAAAAACATTTGACTGTCCAATCATGCCAAATCTGCAACAAATCACAAAATTCAAAATACTCTTCAAAGGCATACAAGAAAATAAAGTTTACAAATTTCAACAAATCATATTGCTCCTATCTACAACAGGTAAATGGTAGAAAAAAAATGGCATTTTAACAATATTCACATATTTTATGCATGAAAAGTAAATAAAGTTAAAAATGGAAATAGAAAAATCTCATTCGCAGGTGATCAAAATGCTAGAACTTTCAATTTGAAATCAGTTTTATTTCACCTTGCAGTTTGGAGCTGCATGCTGCTCCAAGGCAGAAGCCTGGGACTTGTAAATTGACACATTCTTTGACATAACATCTTTCCTTTCCATTCCTTCCTTCCTTGGGAAACCACCAACCATGACTGCGATGTTGACCCTGGTGCATGCTTCAACAACATCAGTTGTAGCAACAACACCTGTCAAAAAAATTTTTTTTTGGTTACAGCCCATAACTATATAACAAATTCATACAAATTTCGAAAGCAGTATTCATAATAAACCTCGACAGCATCATCCAATATTTAAACAGCATGATAATGAACATATACCTTTTAGAAGAGGGAAAGCAGCATCCACCAACTCCATTTTGACTCCATTCAAAGCCTCTGCTGCAGGTGGGATATCAAGCATGTGAAGGATCACAGGCTGGTCAGCACCCAACATGACTCCCCTAGCAATCATGGGCACCAGAGCATACCCAATTTGTCCTGCAAATACCAAAACAACATGTTTCTAATAAATCTTTTGGGAAAATAAAAATGAGAACATTTTGCATAAAATTTACTGTTTATGATCTAAGCAAGTCATATATACATGTATCAAACTAGCATAAAAAGCGTATACTCTTTAAAAAGTTCAAACTTTCAACATATAATCTTCCTCGAGTACTAGTTTAGCTACTAAACTTAGATCCACGTTAAAATAAATTACTTTTGACTAATTCTAGGTTTAGATCAATCATTTCTATTCCAAACAATAATCAGTCCAATCGCAACCTCCGAAATAAAAAAGTTAAATCTAGATCATGAATAACTAGATCTGAAAAAAGAGACCTGATTTAGCCAATAAACTTTACTAGATCTGAAGAAGATTGAATTCGAGCTAAGAAATGTTAAGAAACGGATCCGATTGGTGGATATCTAACAGTACCTGCAGCTCCAGTAACGAGGACGCGAACTGGTTCCTTTGCCATTGACGGAGATCGATGAGAAACAACGACGATGTCGTTCGGAGAGAGTTCAGTGGAGAGAGTGAGCTGAAGATTTTGAGTCGAGAGACAAGGAAGGATAGGAAAACGCGAAGAATCAGATATATTTATCGGCCAAGGAAGTGATATTGCCAGGGAAATGGTGATAATAACAAGGGGTGTTTCGGGGATTGCCCGAAGCTTTAAGACGCCGTCGTTTTGAAGGAGAGAATATATGCCGTGGAGATGCGGACAACTTTGTGGAGCTGCGTGGGTCGTGTCATGTGACGACAAGTATCATGCCTGGGGTGCATCAACTTTCAATATCTAAGTTAATGATTTTTTTAAAACAAAAAGTTGGTTAGGCCAAACGTTGTGGCTTTAAGCTGAGCTGATGTTGTACCAAACGGTCCAACGAAATTGTAGGCCACAACTGTCAAATACTCAGTCAGATATTTTTAACTTTAAATTAATTTTTTTAATTTAAAGTTTTTTTATATAATAAAAATTTTTTGATGGTATAAATGTTAAATGATCCGATAAATGAGTAAAATTAACGTAATTTTTTTTAAAAAAAAAATTATATTATCTACGTACAATAATATTACACTGAATAAAGTTTCGTGGGCTTTTTGTCTGCAGATGCAATTACTCTTATACAGTTAATGGGCTGAGCCCAGTAAAAACCCGACATAAGTTTTGGCCCACGTTAGGGTTGGGCTCTGCCCAAACTAGACTTGGACGCCAGTAGGCTGGAGCCCCTGGATTCAAGTTAAGAGTCGGCTAAGGATTTATATTTTTTTTTTGTTGGTTTATTTAAAAACTATAAATAGAGAAAATCAATCATAAAGGATAACCGGCAAATCCATTATCCTTTCTCTTCGATTAGGGTTTACTGAGCGCCAGATCTACGAGAGTTTTCCGATTGAATTTGTGAAATTTCATCCTAAAAGTCACTAATTTCTGCTCAGCTTTTCTCGATTCAACCATGGCTACCGCATCAGGTATGTTTTTTTTTCTATCTCCCCCAATTTCTCGTTTCTGTTTGTTTCGATACCCTAAAAGAAAAAAGATCTTTAACTATAATTGGTCTGATTAATTATTTTGGAATGTCAGTTGCATTTAAATCAAGGGAGGATCATCGGAAACAGCTAGAATTAGAAGAAGCTCGAAAAGCGGGGCTTGCACCGGCTGAAGTCGATGAGGATGGAAAAGAAATTAACCCTCATATTCCTCAGTATATGTCATCGGCACCTTGGTATCTTAATGCTGAAAGACCAAGTTTGAAGCATCAAAGGAAATGGAAATCTGATCCCAATTACACGAAATCTTGGTATGATAGAGGTGCAAAAATATTTCAGGCAGATAAATATCGAAAAGGTGCTTGCGAAAAGTAAGTGAACCTTCTGTTTCTTTTGCTTTGTGTGTTAATGTAGTTTTAAACGGAATTAAGATTTTAGACAAAGCATATGTGGAAATTATTTCTGTTATAGTATGATTGATCAATTTTATTAATTTGGAGTGGAAAGGAATTAGAGTTCAAAAATCTCTTGCAGTATGAGTCAGTGCTAATTTGGTGCCTCCTATTGTTTCTTTGAAGCTTCCTGCTTACTTGACAAGAATAGGGTCACATTTTAAATGGTCCCTTCTGTAGTTTTGTGTTAAGTGTAAATTTGGAAGTTCAAATAGATGTTTTGTTATCCTGGTATTTAATTTCTCATGTAGGGAACTATTTGTTTATGATTAAGTTTGTGAGGTTCCAAGATTAAATTCAGTTAGACATGTTTATAGCTAACTGGATAGGTCTAGACTCCAGTGATAGGGTTTTTAAATGCCACATCAGGCATTAGCTGGGTTGTGCTAACTAGATAGAAATTCCCATTATTGCTTTCAAATGCAAAGGGTGCTATGAAGCTTATTAACTGATCATGTAGGAAATTGGAGCTTCATATAGTGCTTATGTCCTCTGAAACTGTTATATGGGAATAAGTAGTTTAAATAACTGTACTAGTTTATTTCACCTTTTCCCTTATACTTTAAACTGTCATTACACCATAATTCATGGTTAACGTGTTTTTTTAATTGCTTGTTGTAGCTGTGGAGCAATGACACATGATTCAAAGGCATGCATGGAGAGGCCTCGTAAGAAAGGAGCAAAATGGACAAGCATGCACATCGCACCTGATGAAAAGATAGAGACCTTTGAACTGGATTATGATGGCAAGCGAGATCGATGGAATGGTTATGATGCATCCACATATGCCCGTGTCATTGAAAGATATGAGGCAAGGGATGAGGCTAGAAGGAAGTATCTGAAAGAACAACAGCTGAAAAAGTTGGAGGAGAAAAATAGTAAAAACAATGGGGAGGAAGAGGTTAGTGATGAAGATGATGATGATGATGCTCTGAAGGTTGATGAAGCTAAGGTTGATGAGAGCAAACAGATGGACTTTGCTAAAGTCGAGAAGCGTGTTCGTACCACGGGTGGAGGGAGCACGGGTACTGTCAGGTACATCTATTATTACCAACCCTCAGCCTTATGTTTTTTTTTTCCTGCTTAAATTATTTGTTAAGGAACTCAATTTCTTATGTGCTATATAAAACAATCATTCTTACTTCATATTTGCCTTTATCTTTTTTAGGAATTTGCGTATTCGGGAAGACACAGCGAAATATCTTTTGAATCTTGATGTTAATTCGGCTTATTATGATCCTAAAACTCGATCTATGCGTGAAGATCCTCTTCCTGATGCTGACCCTAATGAGAAGTTCTATGGAGTGAGTGTCTTGCAACTTTTTTTTTCCTTTGATTGCTGTCATAATATGCCTTAAAGTTAATTACATTACGTGATTCTGACTTGTTCTTTTGTTAAATTTGTTACTTTGCAGGGTGATAATCAATATAGAATGAGTGGGCAAGCTTTGGAGTTCAAGCAGCTCAATATTCATGCGTGGGAAGCATTTGATAAAGGTCAAGATATTCACATGCAAGCTGCTCCATCTCAAGCTGAACTCCTGTTCAGGAATTATAAGGTCATCAAGGAGAAGTTGAAATCAAAGACTAAAGATACCATCATGGAGAAGTATGGCAATGCAGCAACTGAAGAAGAGATACCAATGGAGCTCCTCTTGGGACAAAGTGAGAGGCAAGTTGAATATGATCGTGCTGGCAGAGTTATAAAGGGAATGGTACGTATGAAACAAACTTTCAGCTTATTCTAGTTAGGTTTTGGTTTTCCCCTTCCGTTGCTTCCATTGGTGAGGATTTCTTGGACAAAATTCCAAGCTTCTTAACTCTAACACTCCGTCTGTTTCACTGAAAATGAACTTCCGGAAGTTGTTTCCTACATTTTCCTATGTTTTCCAAGGAAAACAACTTGATGATCAACTGAAAATTGAGAAATTGTCTTCCTTTTTTCCATAATCTGGAAGACAATATCCTTTGGTAACCCAACATATCCCGACTCATTCGTCACATGAGAGATCCATTCACCCAAACCTGCCGCTGCCCATACCATCACTGGCAACCACCAACTGCCATCCTTCCCATCACTGGAAGCCACCAACTGCCATCCTTCTCTATTTTTCCTTGCTCAATTTTCCTCTTCTTTTTCCATCTTCACCAAACACAGAAATTTTTCAATAACCAAGGGCCTAATGAAATCTATTAAGTTCTTGTTTCTAGGTTTTATCTAGTTATGTGATAGTACGATTTTAGTTTTAATATATGTTTTAATTTAAAAAAGCTCTTTATTCTGCGTTCTAATAGTTCTATATTTTTTTTCCCCCTTCAAACTTTTTCTGTAGGAAACATTGCTTCCAAAAAGCAAGTATGAAGAAGATGTTTTCATTAATAACCACACAAGTGTTTGGGGTTCGTGGTGGAAGGATCACCAGTGGGGCTACAAATGTTGTAAGCAAACAATTCGGAATAGTTACTGTACTGGTGCGGCTGGAATTGAGGCTGCAGAAGCAGCAACAGACTTGATGAAGGCTAATATTGCACGTAAAGCAGCCTCAGAAGGTAGGTGCTGCATAGTGTTTACGTGGATAATTCAAATTAATGCTTCAAGTTGCACTTGTTCTTTTAGTGATGATCTTTAAGCTCATATCATATTGTTGGAAGTAATTTCGGTTCTCTAAATTCCTTTAAGAGAAGTCTAGATGGTGATGCCACTGTCTTTTTTGTATCCCTGAACAACTGCTTTCCTCTTTCAAGTTTATCATATTTTTGGCTCCAAGTTTAGCACCTGTTGTTTTGTATTTAAGCCTTATATCTCTATTCTAATTGGAATGCCAACTTGAATGCAGATGCTCCTGCTCCTGCAGAGGAGAAGAAACTTGCTACCTGGGGAACTGATGTTCCTGACGACCTTGTTCTTGACGAAAAACTTCTCACCGAGGCTCTTAAGAAGGTAAATGTGGTGGGAGAATGGTAATTCTTCCCAGCTGTGTACCCAAAAGATAGGGAAACCTTGTGTGAATACTAAATTGAATTTGGAAGGATATTTCAGGAATATGATTTACATATCCGCTTATTGTTTATGCATGTTTTGACTGGCAGGAGGATGAGAGGAGGAGAGAGGAGAAGGATGAAAGAAAACGCAAGTATAACGTCAGATGGAATGACGAGGTAAATGGTCTATTATCAAATGAAATTTTCCAGATATTTTCTGTCTCTTTTAGTTTAAGTTAAAATTTTGTATATTTGTAGGTATATTTTGCCCTGTTATTAAATCTTGTGATTTCTTTTGTAGGTTACTGCAGAAGATATGGAGGCATATAGAATGAAAAAGATACACCATGATGATCCCATGAAGGATTTCCTAAACTAGTGTGTTATCTTTTAGATATGTATATAAACTAGAGTGTTGCCCGTGCAATGTGTTGGGAGATTATCTTTTCTTTTTTTTTTCCGATATTGCTTGAAACTTTGTAGAACAATTTTGTTAATAAATGTAAGAAATTAATATCAAGCTTGTAACTCTCCTTGTCGCCTCTTTCAATTCATAGCAAATATGAGGAGCTTCGTTTTTGGTCATGGCTTTCCCTGTTTGGATCAAGTACGTGATTTCTTTCTGTCATCTTTTGGTCTCTCTATCCATTATATGAATCGATTTCTTCTCAGAGATGTACTGGGGTTGCATCTCCTGATTTAGCTGAGTTGGAGTTGAAATCCCCTCCGGAAAGGCTAATTTATCATGTTATCGTACTTGGAAATGAATCTTTGGATCTCTGTGGAGCAATCTGTTTGTTGTAGCATTGCCTGGCATGATTATGTATAAATTCGCCAAATCATTGATCTAAAGTTATGGCGTCCTTCTATTTGAGGCTGATTTCAGGATGTTACTGATAA
The DNA here is from genome assembly GCF_000208745.1 of Theobroma cacao. Lineage (NCBI taxonomy): Eukaryota > Viridiplantae > Streptophyta > Magnoliopsida > Malvales > Malvaceae > Theobroma > Theobroma cacao. The sequence continues at coordinate 29,178,401 of NC_030853.1, forward strand.
TATCTTGGTTTCATGGCGGAGCACCTTATGGATGTTTTTGGAGTCTCATGCTGCTTTGTAATCCATTGTGGAAGGTCTACTAAAAAGAAACCGTTGTTGGGTATTTTGAAATGTGAAAGTCAAAAGAAATTCCAAATTTCACTCTAAACTGTCAATTTGGGTCAATTGGGGTTTATTTGATTTTTTTATTTTTTTATTTTTTTTGTATTTAATATGATTTTTTGTTTAAAAACAGAAGAAGAAACCGATCGGCTAAACTCACAACACCCAAATCATGCAAATATTAAAAAAAGAAGAGAGCGAGTTCGAAGGGCAGACCCGGAACATGATAACCATATGTAGACACAACAGAAGAAATTTAAACACTACAATAAAGTGGGAAAAACGTAGAAAAAAGAATAAACAAAAACAGATCAATAATTTCATGAAATAAACAGAAAAAATAAAACTCAGATGTAAGCAAAACTAAAAAAACAGAAAAGGGAATCGAGCTAGTTAATTGATGGATGCATGATCTTTACGCTAAAATAATAAAGTTGGAATCCCTTTTTTCAATTAAAAAAAACCAAAAATTATATCATCTTAACAGATGAAAATGAAACAACAAAAAGAAAATCATCAAAGGAAAGCAACAAGAGCAAATAAACTAAAACCAAAGCAGCAGCCAAAGACGCGAAAAAAGGAAACGAAGCAAAACCAAGAGGAGAAATGAATAGAGAGGCAGAAGAACTGAAGGAAAGAGAAGAGAAATCTATTGATTAAAATTCAGAAACTTGTTAAGCCCGAAACAAGGAGACGCTAGCCAAAGCTCCAACCAGGCGTCCCAGCAGAAATGCAAAGTGGTAACTTTGTGGCAAGCTGAGTTACATATGGTATATTGTATATGTCAGTTTTGATCTACTTCAACTATTGCATATCCTTTTTAATATCATGTAAATAAAATCATCCAAAATGCACACTATCTACATGCACAGTTCTTGGTGCGGCTGTATTGGTCATTGTGGTGAGTGATGTTGTAAAGGGTATTTGATCTCTGTGTTGTCGACCATGGTGTTTTGGTTGCCTGTTGTTTCATTTAATTCGTACACGATCATTTTTGTTGATCGGGCTTGCGATGGAGTAAACGTGGTTGATGAGTTTGGCTCCAAGTCAGAGCCTTGAAATGCAAATATTTCGTGCACCACACTCTACATGCGCGCAAAATATTACATGGTAACCTCCAAATATTGGTGAATTCAAATTTAACGTTGACGGTTCTGACCAGAAGTAAAACAGGACCTGTGGGGTGCTGTTGGGAAATTGCGGAATTGTCTCTAAAGAATTGCCCAAGATCTAACCCAATCAATAGAATAAAGAAAGAAAGAAATCAAGCACACCCACAAGAACACAAGAATTTACGTGGTTCGGTATTTTTGATGACCTACGTCTACGGGCACAGTAACAGAGAAAAATCCACTAAGAGAAAAATCAGGAGATTACAAGAAACAGTCTCAAAACTAATAACCCTTATCCCACGTACACCTAAATCACTCTCTCTAAATTTAGGTGATTATTATTCTTTAACCCATAAGGTCCTTTTATAGTATCAAATACAATAACCTTATACTAATATAATTAGGAATCTTATTCTAATATAATTAGGAATTGTTATTTTAATATAACTAGATTTAAAGACTATTTATAAAGTATACTAATTTAATTAGAATTAAAAAATCCTAATTAAAATCATAATTCAAGACTATCCTAACAAGTCTCCACCTTAGGCTTGAATTCACAAAGCTCCACCTTACGAACCAATCTCTGTCGACACCGCCACTGCCCCAAAGGGCCTCAAGCACTACAAACACCGATCAAGTCCAAGCAAAGCTTGAACTTTATCCCAGAAACTGGCTTAGTTAGCATATCTGCCGGATTTTCATCTGTAGCTATTTTCTTTACTACAATTTCACCCTTAGAAATAATCTCTCGAACGAAGTTACACTTGACTTGGATATGTTTGGTTCTCTCATGAAACATCTGATTTTTAGTCAAATGTATAGCACTTTGACTATCACAAAACACAACTGTTTGTGTTTGTTCAAAACCAAGATCACTAACCAAGCCTTTAAGCCACAAAGCCTCCTTCACTGCCTCGGTCACAGCCATATATTCAGCTTCAGTTGTAGACAAAGCAAAGGTTGATTGAAGAACTGCTTTCCAACTGATTGCAGATCCTGAGAGAGTGAACACATACCCCGTTTGAGATCTTCTACTATCTAGATCACCAGCAAAATCTGATTTGGAGAAGCCAACCACATTACGACTAATGTTTGCACCTCCTTCACACACTAAGCCAACTTCAATAGTAACTTTAGGTGTTTTCACAAGCTCCCATGTTTGATCCCAGTGTAGAGACTCAATCTTCTTAGAAGACTCGACATATATAATTTTCTCATGATAAAAGTAAGGCTCTTCAATCTCTACTTCCACAAATAAAACATAAGAATCAAAATCACCATCAATACAAGTAATGCTTCGTTGAGATACCAATTCTTGTACCTCTTGCAATTCTTTCTGGATTTCACTATCATCTCGCACTGTCACAAGAGCATTGATTTCAAGCTCCACCTGCTTGCCAACTTCTTGGTCTGATGTGTTTGCAATTCTAGACTTTATCCCACAAAGTAATGCAGACTTGTCAAAGGTAACATCCCGACTCACCATAAACTTGGGGAACTTACAATCAGTACACCACAACCAATAACCCTTCACCCCATATGCATAGCCTAGGAATATGCACTCTGTCGCCCTCAACTCAAGTTTACCATCACTCACATGAACATGAACAGGACAACCAAATACTCTCAATATAAAATAATCAGCAGGCTTACCAGACCAAACTTCCTTGGGAGTCTTAAATTCAATTGCAGTTGATGGAGACCGATTTACCAAGTAACAAGCCTTGTTGATAGCTTCTGTCCAAAATACTTTGGTTAGGCCAACATTTGAGAACACGTATTTTGCTCTCTCCAAAAGTGTTTTCTTCATCAATTCTACAATATCGTTTTGATATGGTGTTTTGTCGACAGTGCGATGTCTAACGATTTTCTCATTCTTGTAGAATAGACCAAACTCACATTTGCAAAATTTCAAACCTTTGTTTGTTCGAAAGCTCTCGATCCTTTTCTTAGTCTGCTTCTCGATCAATACCTTCCAATGCAAAAAGGTGGTTAACACTTCACTCATAGCCTTTAGAAGATACGTCCACACCTTTCTTGAAAAATCATCAATAAAGATCCACATGTATAATGATCCACCTTTTGATACCACCGGAGAAGGATCCCACAAATCTAAATAGATGTAGTTTACTGTACCCCTGGTTTGATGAGTTTTAGTGCTAAATTTCACTCTATGTTGCTCACAGAAATCTAGCTTTCCACTCTTTTGACCACACAGCAAACTATGCTTACTTAGTTTTCTAATCCCTCTCTCGCTCATATGACCAAATCTCATATTCCATAAACGTGTTACATCATCTTCAGGATCATTAGATGAGACCACAGAAACAGTTTCAATGACCGTGTTTCCCACTAGACAATAAAGGTCACCGGATAACTTGCCCTTCATGATAGTTAAGGCTCCTTTAGATACATTCAAGACACCATCTTGGCCACTATATTTGTAGCCCTTCTTATCTAACAAACTCAAGGATATTAAATTCTTTTTCATGTCAGGGACATGTTTTACCTCAAGTGTTCTTACCATACCATCAAACATCTTGATTCTAATTGTGCCAATTCCAACAACTGAGAGAGAGAAATCATCTCCTAATTGTACAGTGCCCATATTAACAGATTGATAAGTTGTAAACCAATCACGCCTAGGACATATATGAAAGCAACAAGCCGAATCCAAGATCCATGTATCCATCAGGTTACAATTAGTAATTGCAAGAACATTATCAGTTTCCTCAAAAGTATCAAAGTCATCTCCAACCACGTTTGCAGTATTCTCAGACTTATTAAACTTTTCATCATCCTTGAATTTGATACAGTCTTGACGAAAATGCCCTTTCTGACCACAATTCCAGCAAGTTTTCCCTTTTGCTCTAGATTTACCTTTTCTGTCTAAGCCTTTCTCTTTACCTCTACCTCTATTTACAACCAAACCTTCTGCTTGATTTTCATTCCGAATACCACCAACTTTCTTCTTTAATTCCTTGGAATTTAAAGATGCCCTTACATCCTCGAAAGTGAGAGTGTCTCGGCCGTAAAGCATAGTATCCACGAAGTTTTCTTACGATGGAGGCAAAGAACATAAAAGAATTAGGGCTAAGTCTTCATCCTCAATTTTAACATCGATATTCTTTAAATCAAGAATAACTCTATTAAATTCATCAATGTGGGTATTAACGGACGTACCTTCACTCATTTTGAGAGTATACAATCGTTGCTTCATATAAAGCCGATTCGTCAGGGACTTGGTCACATAAATACTTTCGAGTTTAAACCACACTGCAGCAGCAGATTCTTCATATGTGACTTCTCTTAGCACCTCATCAGACAAAGCAAGGAGAATAGCACTATGCGCTTTTTCCATAAGGTCATCTTTCTCACTATCAGATAAATTCGAGGGAAGATGTTCTTTTCCCTTCAGTGCCTTCAACAGTCCTTGTTGCACTAGCAATGCGCGCATCTTAACACGCCACAGGTTGAAATCGTTTCTTCCATTAAACTTTTCAATCTCATACTTGGTCGACGAAGTTGCCATAGCGAGATTCAGATTGACCCAAGACCTTGAAGCTCTGATACCAGTTTGTTGGGAAATTGCGGAATTGTCTCTAAAGAATTGCCCAAGATCTAACCCAATCAATAGAATAAAGAAAAAAAGAAATCAAGCACACCCACAAGAACACAAGAATTTACGTGGTTCAGTCTTTTGATGACCTACGTCCACAGGCACAGTAACAGAGAAAAATTCACTAAGAGGAAAAATCAGGAGATTACAAGAACAGTCTCAAACTCATAATCCTTATCCCACGTACACCTAAATCACTCTCTCTAAATCTATGTGATAATTATTCTTTAACCCATAGGGTCCTTTTATAGTATCAAATACAATAACCTTATCCTAATATAATTAGGAATCTTATCCTAATAGAATTAGGAATTGTTATTCTAATCTAACTAGATTTAAAGACTATTTTATAAGGTATACTAATTTAATTAGAATTAAACAATCCTAATTAAATCACAATTCAAGACTATCCTAACAGGTGCAGAGGTATTGTTCAGGACTCATGAGGGTATGTAGTTTGTATTTTGTTTGGACAACTAGGTGTACAGGACTCTAATTATGCGGAGATAATGGCCATTACATAGGCTCTGTGCATGCACCCCTCTTCACCCTATGCTGGTAAGCACCGACTTGTCATTGAGATTGACTCCATTGTGGCAACTACTTGGGTTGAGAAAGTGAATCATAGACCCTGGAATCTTAGGCATGTTTTAATGAGATAGACACACTTCGGGCTGCCCTGGGAGGATGGGTTATCCAGCACACTCTTCGTGAGGGGAACTCGTTTGTAGACATGCTTGCCAAATATGGTATTGACTGTGAGACAATGTTTACAACATGGTGGTAGCTTGTTTAGCCGCTTTGCTTTGATACGTGCATTCTTTTTTCCATATGATCACTTATTGCAAGCTTAGTCTATAATTGTGGTTTATGTATTACCAGCCTTTTGTAATGCCTTGTTTTGTGTTGCTGGTGTAATTGTACGAATGTGCTCTAATTGTATCTTCTCCTGCAATTTTACTGCATCATTACTGCCTTGAGCAGTTCAGATGTACTTCTACTGCCTAGGCCAATTTATTTAATGAAATCACCTTATTGGTTGAAAAAAAAATGAGGAGAATGAAGCACGAAGCTACGATATAAGCTATGATGCATATAATCGAAAAGAATATTCGAATCTTATTTGTTGAATAGATGATTATATATTTAGTATTGAGTTAAATGCTCGGATTTAGAAGGCATGATATCAAATGCTGAAGAAAACATGACTGGTACAAGCATAGATGTTTCATTTTTTTATCAGAAAATGCACAACCAAACATTTATTGTATCACTCCAAAGGAAAAAAATGGAAAAACAAAATCAGACATCCCTGTATGAGTAGGAAAGAACAGGAATACAAATCTGCAGAAAATTTTCACACAATTATCCAATCTATACAATGATCAAAACCCATTTAGTATAAAACAGAAACTCTGTCCACTCATAAAATAAAAGGAAGAGAAAAAAAAAAAAGGGAATCAGTAACCAAAACCTGCAAAGCTCCAATGTATATATCACTTTCATGTTTTGCATTTAAAAAGAAGAAAACATGAAAGCTAAAAAAGATGAAAATGGATTCATGCACTTCTGGCCAACATCTCCTGGAAATCAAGATCACTCCTTTCCTTCTCAAGCTTTCTGTCTTCATGAAACTTGTCTATGAACTCGTCTGCTCTTTCATCCACTCCCCTTAGATGGGGTGATCTCGCAACAATAGCATTCCATTCATCTTCAATACTATAAACACTGCTCTCGTCTTCTTTGCCTTTGCTTCGCAAAGGCTTGTCACCGACCACTTCATTTCGTCTGCTCGACTCCGCCTGTGGTTCAACATGCTTTGCTTGCATTGACATAGGCTCTGCATAGAGCTGGTCTATATATATAACCTTACGGTTCTTGTGAAGCTGGTTTTGGTAGTGTTGGTAATGGTAGAGGTGGTTGTATTCATACCGGCGAGGACGGCTGGAGGAATACTTTGAAAGAAAGCATTTCCTGAGAGGTGCAAAGAGACGAAGCGTGCAGAACTCAAGGAAACGATGACTTGCTGCTTTGATGGAACTTGGGACGTGGAAGTTGTGGAGTTTCGATCTGACTTTGTTCGTGAAACTCCTCCAGGCCTTTCTGGCTGGTTTCAGCTTCTTTGTTAGGTTCAAAGGAGGCATCAGAAATGTTAGGTTGTTTTGTTCAGCAATTAAGGCGTCTTTGAAAGGTGAGGCTGACCGAGTTTTTCTGAACTTGAAAGAAGATTTATAAATGAAGACTTTTGCACAGGCAGGCAATCAATGTACCATGGAAGAAGCTTTGATTCTCCTTTTCCTCTATTTGGGTGGCGTGAAATGTCCTCTCTTTTGCTTTATATTTGCTGGAATGCCACTTTTCAAGTGTGGGAGCCAAAGGAATTGAGTTGGCTTACGTTTCTTTAGAATGGCATAGCAGCAATTGTAGCCAAAATGAATGTATTTTCTTGGTCAATCAGTCTTTGAACTTTCGGCAAATTTGGAGGCCAGACTTGGGAGGGCAACCTTGGGTCCTAAGTTTTGTGTGAATATTGGTTGAAAGCGATCTCTTTCAAAACCGCACCAATTCTTTATATGTTTAGTGGAATGCCACTTTAAATTGGGATGGTTTGTGGGCTCCAGTTTTCGTGGAGTAAGAGGATAATGACTGCATGTGATTGGTGATTGACTCTGAGGTTAGAGTTAGACGAACTATACCAGAGTAAAAAAGATTGGAATCTCCTAGATTGTTTGAAAAAGTATAGGAAATTCATAGGTTGTCAAGCCAAAAGGCCATGATTTTTTCCCACAACCCTTTTCTCTTCTTCACAAATCTTATTGCAAGTTTACACTATCAAGGTAAGAAGTTGGATTCATGGTTGTAAACCACAGTCAACAAGAAATTCTTCCGAGCTGACACTTTATCAGATATGTATGGATGGATTCTATGGAAATAGAGTAACAGAAAAGGTGAGCCTAGAGCTAACCGACTCACTTTGTGAAGTTTGCCCTTGCTGGAAGCAACATGATCATTTGTTTGATTTGATAATCATTGTTAATCTTTTTGTGAATTCATGGTAAATGATCGTAAATAAGTAATTTTAATATTTAATTTTTTATTTAATATTTAATATATTTTTAATTTTATTTTATTTAGACGATAAGTAAATATAAGTTAAGAATTTACTTTTTTATATTTCAAGAAAGTCTAACATAGATTTCTTAGACTTTAAAAAACTTTAAAATAAAATATTTTTTATTTTAATTTAATTTACTTGCACTCTAATTTTAGATCAAGTAAGATTAAGTTATTATAATCATAATACATTTAGGTTTAATTTTTAGATAACATATTTTTTTGAATTATTAAATACTATTATATTTTTAAAAAAATTTTGAGCGTAAGATTTTGCATTTGCAACTTAATTGTTAATTTTAAAAACTCCATTGAGTATTAATTTTTATTTTCACATTAACTCACTGTGTCAGTAAAAAAAGAAAGATAAGATTGTTTAATTAGAAAATTTAAAAAGTTATTAGCACCAACCATTCTTCATTTCTTTTTTTCAACCACTAATGCAAACAATTAGAGTAAAAAGATCTCCACAATCTTGCTGCTGTAAGCCATTATTCCAATCAACAGACAACACCCTGGGCGGCCAACAGTCTGCCTTGCTGTGGTAGGTTTTTATTTGTTAACAGCACAAAGCCCCACCAACTCAATAATTAGATAAGGAAAGGGATAAGACAAAGCCAGATATTCCGGTTGGACTTAATGAATTTTTCCATGCAGTTTTTTCCAGGACTTGTGGATTAGATAAGCTCCTTCCTTGACCCTGTTAGCTTTTGGATGACCACTGCAAACTTTGATTAGTAAGTTTATTTGTTTATAATTAACGAAAATGACCCACCATGGCAGTTGTTGACCCCAATCCATGAGGTTCAGTTCTGTGCTCAAGCAGCCTGCATTCAATCAGATAAGGAGCTAGTACTGGAGTTTACCTACAAGGACCTTTTTCTTGTCATAAAAATGGCATCCAAAAATACTATGGGGGGGGGGGGGGGAAGCCTGTAAGGTCAACTGTTTATCAAAAAGGAAGAGCGAATCTTGTTGAAATGGAGCAATACAGGCTCGAACTTTGACACTGATAAAGACCTTCCATGTCCCAACCATGTGTGATGTCTGCTGTGCTAATTTCATTTGTTTATTTGGGTCCCTCTATGGCTCTCCACAACTTTGTTATGAATGGTAAGGGGGACTTGGGACTTGCCTTTCCAACTTGTAAAGATTGCAAATAACTTGTCGCTTTTGCTAAGGAAAGCATCACTCATTCTCATTCAACCTTTGCTTTACAGCTCATGGAAAAATCTTTGTAAGTTATGATCATTCTGGTACAGTGGTACCATAGCAATAGAATCCTAAAGCTGAAACTCGTATCTAGCTAGCTAGATGACCCCTTTCCCACCCTTTCCTTCTAGGATTGGAAACCTCTTCAGTTTTAATCCTATGTCCACTTAGAAATTTAATTGGTTTATTTGATAATTTTTTTTGAGATTATTTCATCCTTTAATTTATTTTTTTTCTTTTCTAATCAAGATATTTTTCTTTATCTTTTGATGAACGAAATTAAAAAAAAAATAGTATTTAAAAAAATACACAAAATAAAGTATCAAATATAGACGACATTGATCTATATTTTTTGTACCACAACCTCAGAAAATGAAATTAGACATTCAACTTAAGTCCTTCCAATCCCAATTTCCATACCTTATGCTGCAGTGTTTGTTTGATTTGGACTTTGCTATGTACCGCAGCAGGAGAAACATGTTCTTGCAATTTTATAATGTCAAAAAACAAAATTTTTGGGCCATAACCCATAAGTGATCCTTCACTAGTTTCAATTGTAAATCCATGGAGCGATTGTGGGCTGGGCTTTAAGCGGGGTTCAGTGCTGGTCCAAAATTGAGTTTGGACTGTTTATTAGGTAGTATTTTTTTTATAAAAAAAAAGCGCCTATTTCTATTATTTGTTTCTTTAAAAATTGGTATAAAAATTAAATAAATGTAAATAATTAAAAATTAAAATTATATTTGATTAAAAAGAATTAATAATTTTAGATAACACTGATTTCGAGAGAGTAAAATGAGTATTTGTTATTCATGAAATAAAACTTTTAGTTTCTAAAATTTTCCAAGAATATTAGCATGTAGTTTTGTACCTAGATGCAACTTCTAATTTTTTTTTTTAATTTTAAGAGTAAAAATAATTAATAAAAGTATAATAATCAAATAAACCTAACCTTTTCAAATCATGTTATTCTTTATATTTTTAATTAATTAAAATTTCTTTCTTTAAAAAATAAATTATAAAAAAATAAAATTTACACTATACTCTCTAAACACGAAAATCATCATCAATCATTAAATCAAATATAATCTTCCAGTTGAAGTCACTCTTGAAATATTGCCCTGCTAAGTTGAGTTATACGTCATGCATGACGTTGGTTTCTTCTCAGGATTGAGTCATGCATAACCTAATAAACTTCTACTTAGACTAGTCTCAAAAGTGGATAAGTCTCCTTAGGAGCTTTGATGCGACAGCGATTGGTTGCCGGCCTGTGGCCAAGTTCCATTTTATCAAAAAAGTGCCAATGTTCCATCACGGTATTCAATTTGTATAATGGGAATGGCTTATATAAATACAAAAAACCAGCTAGGAGCCTGTAAACAAGAGCAAGAAATTCTTATGGCAACCGAAGAGGTGAAACTTTTGGGATTCTGGGTTAGCCCATTTGTGTTTAGGGTCGAATGGGCACTGAAAATCAAGGGTGTTAAGTACGAGTACATCGAAGAAGATATCTTTAATAAGAGCACCTTGCTTATGGAATTGAACCCAGTTCGTAAGAAGGTCCCGGTGCTGGTTCATGATGGGAAAGTGATTGCAGAATCCTTTGTTATTCTTGAGTATATTGATGAAACATGGAAGCAAAATCCATTGCTGCCTCAAGATCCTTACCAAAGAGCACTGGCTAGATTTTGGGCTAAATTTGCTGAAGAGAAGGTACCAATTACTTTTAACATTATTGTTATATTAATCTTGGCATATATAAGAATTTCTTTTTCTTTTTCTTTTTGTCTTTCTGTCAATTTTAATACATTTATTTGCATGGAAATATAGATTTTGGAAGGTGCCTGGAATGCTTTGTGCTCCCAAGGAGAGGAAAAGCAAAAGGCTTTGCGACAAACCATAGAAGCCATGGAGAAAATAGAGGGAGAACTTGAAGGGAAGCAGCAGTTCTTTGGAGGGGAGAGCGTTGGGTATTTGGACATTATATTGGGTTGGATCTCTTACTGGCTTCCAGTATGGGAAGAAGTTGGATCCATGGAAATTCTGAACCCAATCAAATTTCCAGCCATCACTGCCTGGATCAACAGGTTCCTGAATCATCCAGTGATCAAAGACAAACTACCACCAACCGATAAGATGCTTGTTTATTTCCACCAGCGCAGCGAAGCATAAGCTTCTACATCTCAAGGGTGGATTAGTGTTTAACTAATCCTCTTGTCAAATGTTATATGTTTTGTAGTTTAATAAAATCTCTTGCTTTGAAAAGAGATTTTGAAGGGTGATAAATATTAGGATGTGATTTTGTAACTAGATGCAACTTCTAATTTTATTTTATTTTTGTACTTTTAAGAGTAATAAAAGTATAATACTCAAATAAGCCTAACCTTTTCAAATTTATGTTGTTCTTTTATTTTTAATTAATTAATTGGAAAGAGAAATCCTTTTTTTTTATTTGGAAAATAAGAATTTGAATTTTATTCTTTTTAGGTATGAAAATCATACATCAATCTCCAAATCTTGACTTAAATGTGAGATTCCTTCTACAGAATAGTCTTTCCTGTTGGCATTATTCTTGATATTTTTCCCTGTAAGTTGCTCATCAGTCATGCATGACGTTGGTTTCTCCTTTATTGACTCATGCATAACCTACTAAACTACTACTATAAATTGTATTAGACTTAGTCTCAGAGTGAATAGGCTTCCTTTGATTATTTTGGATTTTAGCCACTCATATTCAAATGAAACTTTGACAAAATAATGCCATACGTAACGGATTTCAAACCAATGTCAGGAAGTTGTGATTTGGATTTTACCTACCCATTCTAGATTTCACCATTGTAGATTAAAAAATATATATATAGACAAGGAGCTTTGATGCCAGATTGATTGATTGCTGCCACTGGGCAAGTGCCATTTTGTCAGAATATGCCATGTCCCATCGTCGTATTCAATTTGTATACTAGCAATGGTATGGATAAATGCAAGTACCAGTGAGGAGCTTGTAACCAAAATCAAGAAATTCTTATGGCAACCGAAGAGGTGAAGCTTTTGGGGTTCTGGGTTAGCCCACCTGTGTTTAGGGTCAAATGGGCGTTGGAAATCAAGGGTGTTAAGTACGAGTACATAGAAGAAGACATCTTTAATAAGAGCACCTTGCTCATGGAACTGAACCCAGTTCATAAGAAGGTCCCGGTGCTGGTTCATGATGGGAAAGCGATTGCAGAATCCTTTGTTATTCTTGAATATATTGATGAAACATGGAAGCAAAATCCATTGCTGCCTCAAGATCCTTACCAAAGAGCACTGGCTAGATTTTGGGCTAAATTTGCTGAAGAGAAGGTACCGATTACTTCTAGCATTATTGTTTTTATTAATCTTTTTTGTTTTCTTCATCTCAATTTTAACACATTTATTTGCATCGAAATATAGATTTTGAGAGGTGCATGGAATGCTTTGTGCTCCCAAGGAGAAGAAAAGCAAAAGGCTTTGGAACAAACCATAGAAGCCATGGAGAAAATAGAGGGAGAACTTGAAGGGAAGGAGCAGTTCTTTGGAGGGGAGAGCGTTGGGTATTTGGACATTATATTGGGTTGGATCTCTTACTGCCTTCCAGTATGGGAAGAAGTTGGATCCATGCAAATTCTGAACCCACTTAAATTTCCAGCCATCACTGCCTGGATCAATAGGTTCCTGAATCATCCTGTGGTCAAAGACAAACTACCACCAACTGATCAGATGCTTGTTTATTTCCACCAGCGCAGCAAAGCATTAGCTTCTACATCTCATGGGTGATTGGGGTTTAACTAATCCTGTTGCCCAATGTTATATGTTTTGTAGGCTTCTGGATTATGATTTTGTTGTTTAATAAAATCTCTTGCTTTCAAAAAGAGCGTTTGAAGAGTAATAAATACGAGTAGCTGTTGAAGAAGCTGTGCACAACAAGTATTTGATGAAATGCTCAGCTTGCTAAACCAGAAACAGAGCAGAGAATGGAAAAAACAAAAAGTACGTTACTTGTCCTTGCATTGAGGTTCTTTTATACAAAGCAAATGACATGATTAGTCATTGGTTTAGTTACTTAACATATAATACTTACAAATTTCCATAAAACTGGGAACGAGCTAAGCTAACGTATCAAAAAGGCTTTAGAAATCCATTTCAGCAGGTCTGGCATGAAGTATGGCAGTGCAGAAAAGTATCCCATGCCGTCTTCAGTACTTTAACACAAAAAAAGAAAAAAAGAAACTTTTTGCACCAAGGGAGTTCGTCATTAGATCGGTAGAGCCTTGACTTCAACAGTAACAAACTGTAATGATGTTGTCATTGAAGTTGCTGGGTTTGGTTCTATTATAGCAGAATGTTCTCTCTTTGATCTTCTGAATATGTGAACTCCACTTTCATCCTAGGAAAAATGGAACCTAGGGATCTACAAACTAAAACAACTTGGATGGCTTTAAAGATCCGGTCGGCATGGTGGTTCAAAGCAAAAGTGCCTCATGTTATTTTCATTTTTGATGACTTTGTCACCAATCCTACTTGTGCTTGTCATCAGTAAAACTCCAAGAACAGGATAAAAAAGGCCACATGATCTACCCCTTCTCCTGGCTAATTCAGATTTAACGTGGATGGCTGGGAATCTAGACCTGCTAGTATTGTAGGTTGCTACTGATCACGATGGAAATGTTCAAGGTTAGTACTCAAAATCCACTGGTAGTGCAGATTCTAACCGCGTTGAGTTGCTTGCACTTCTACTTGTCTAATTCACATCTTTTTTCTTTTGAATATTAAAATCTGAAGAACATCAAGCTAATTCACATCTTTTAATTATTGAAAGTGATTCCCTTAATGCTGTTCTTTGAGCAACAGATCTTTCTGCTGCCTTGGCGATTGCAGAACTTTTCTAACCATGTTGTTTTATTAAGAAATCAAATTGGTCAGGTTGATATACTTTATCATGTACCTAGAGAGAGCAATTCAATGGCAGATAAGTTTTCAAAGGCAGATTAATACGTATCAAGAATTTGGTAGCTTGGGTTTGAGTCTAGAATTGTTTTATTTACTTGATGTAGCCACAGTTTGATGTTTCAATTCTTATGCTGACTGCTTTTCTGGGATGGTATTCTGTAGCAAGTACTCACTTCTCGGTGAATTGTTTGATTATGTTGTCAAGGTGCTTGGTGAATGCTTCTTAGAAACTCTTTGCTGCTTCTTGCAATTTGATGATCTTTGTGGGCTTTTGATGAAGCTGCAGGCTGTTATTTTCTTATTTAATCATTTAAGGATTTATGTTTTGGATCATTTGTAAGGATTGGATTGCCAACTTAGGTTTTGTTGGCCTATCATTTTGTTGAAGTTTGTACTTGAACTCGTCATTAATAAAACTTCTTATTCCATAAAAACAAGGTACAGAATTATTCCAGTCTTCAACTTCATGCCCACTAGGGCTTTTTATTCTTTATTTTAAACTTTAAATAACATCCAAAAACAGGGTAGCCTCCCTGAAGCTTTAATCACTCTGGTGCTGTGACCCAGAAAAGGGCCAAAACAGAGAGATCTCCTGCCTACTCTCCTTCAATCTCCTTGCATCCTCCCTGGAGATATCATAAGAGTTCGCCAACACACCTAGTGGCATGGCCTCGAAAGCTGAGAAACATCCAGCAATCTGGCTGATCTGCGCGTTGGCTTCTTCAACACCGCAATCCATTCCAATCCAATCCTTGAATGCCTGCCTTCTTCAACACCGCAAAGTTTTGGGGTACAACTATCATCTGACCCTCTTCAACCTGGTCATCAAATACGGTGTCCCCATTTTCTCTCACAATTTGGAACCGGCCATTACCTCTAGTAATGTGAACAATGCTGTGTGGATTAACGTTCCAGTAAGGAGCGTAGAAAGCATTCTGTGCAGTCATTTTAAACAATGATCATTAATCTTTTAAAGTCAAGGAAGAAAAGCCTTGTCCAGTTGTCCTGGAAGATTTAATCTCAGAATTCAATATGCAACACTAGTATAAAATAGTCCTTACCCTGTAAAGGACTCCTTTCTCAGCACTGAGTTGGAGGTATTGGAGGATAGGGAGGCTATAGCTGTTTACTGTGGAGATGCGTCCGCCGCGTGGGTTGAATATATCAGCGAGTGATGGATTATTAACCTGGAATTTTAGCCTCATTGTGCAGAATGTTTCCTGTAAGTAAGTTGTTGGAACTTCCTCTACCTTTCTTCCTTGTCGTCCTTGTTCTCTTTTTTCTCTTCTTTGTCCTCTCTCCTGTTCTTGTTCTTGTTCTTGCCCTTCTTCTTCCTCTTCATTTCCTTCTTGTCTCTGTTCTTCCTCTTCGCTCTGTGGGCTTACAACATCAAACTCACGCTGACATTTGACAATGGCTCCCCTGTTATCTTTTTGATTCTGCAGCTTTCTTACTAGCTTGGAGTCAATGCCGAAAACCTGTGCCAGGATCTGCTCCTCAAAGCCATTGAAGATATTGTTTCCACTGCTCTCTCCCCGTTCGTGTTCCTGTTACTAGCCTCTGGCGTCGGCCTTGGCTTTGGCTCTGATATCTGCTTTGACTCTGACTCTGACCTCCCCTTACTAATTCTTCTTGTGGGTTCCCAGCAAGGAAGAATTTCTAAACACAAAAATCAGATAAAAAGTTTACAAAAATGTTCAAGAAATTACAACATGAAGTCGGATACATAAGCTAGCGGGTGGTTTTTGTTTCTTACCCTGAAGTTTAGATCAAGCTGGTTGGCCGCATTGGCAACGTCAACAAGTGAGACCAAAACGAGCGGGGATTCCCCATTGTTGTAATCCAGTGTGCTACTCCAGCCGGTAAGGCAATGACCTCACTCTCCTTGATCTGTCGAATCCTTTGATGCTGATCATTGTAGCTCTGTTGCCTACCCCGTTGAGATTGTGACTGCTCTGATCCTGATTGGTAAGTCTCAGGACAACCTGGGAAGACCGCTCCTTGAATACCCCTTCCTGCATTAACCACAACATAACAGAACTAACGATCCATTTTCATGTTCAAAGAAAAATATGTCCTTGCTAAAATTCATAATTGATAAAGAACATGCCTTGAACTACATAAATTAGTTGAGGAGCATTGTTGAATGCAGGCAAGAGGAGGCCTCTACGCTGGGTTTTATGGCGAATGGCTGCAACACCTGGCACACTGGAATTGGTTCTCGTTTTGGTCCCGGAACTCAGTGACGCCAGCCTCTGACCTGTACCTGTATTTGGGCTCGACAGCGTTCACGTTCTGGATTTGGCATTCAGTTCGGAAGCGCGGCTGGCGCTGCTGAGGCTGGCTTTGAATGTAGGCCGGTAAAACTGAGCAGAACAGACACTGAAAAGAAGAAGAAAACAAAGGCTAAGAGAGAACAAAGATGAGTAAGCCATACGGCATGAAGCGAATGGTGAGTGAAACTTTGCCTTGCTGAATGATGAAGACACTAACAGAAGGCTGGAATTTACAGGGGAAAAAAAAGTAGATTTAGCTTTGGGACGTGACGAAGGGTTTGGTGAAATAATTTGGTATTTAATGCATGCCAATGTGGCCTTATATCAAATCTCGTGGCTGCAAGACCCTAACTTGTTTACACATCAACAAGTATTCTGTTTCATACTTTTGTTACGTGATGATCATGCTAAAGAAAAGGCATAAAACTTGGTTTGTTTTGTACTGGGAAGATGTATCTAGCTTCGTCTGTGGACCTGATTTGGAAGCAGAGAGAATGTCAGTAAATTATCCTAGAAAAGAATATTTGCAGAGCATTTTGTTCTTGGTAATACATTGTTAATTCCATTGTTTCATCAGTTTATAGATTAATTTGATGGCGATGACCAAACGCCACTAACACATAGATAGGGGGGTAAAAGAAAAAAAGAAAAGGTTGAATAAGCAAAGGGGATATAGAGAATAAATTTATATATGAAATTGCAAAAAAGTTTTCATGAGTTTGGAATCCTTTGGTGGAATAATTTGGTTTTTTATGCATGTAATTTTGTTCATAGGTACGTACAATTTTTTTGTTTTATAAAATAGTCTAAATTATTTCACAAGTTGTAACTATGAATCTAAACGTGATTGGATGTAATATTAGTTTAGTGAATTTAATTTTTATATAATAATTTACAAAAAAAAATTAAATTTTTACATTTTTTAAATTTGTAATGTCGGTTTAATCATTAATTGTATTAAAATTTTGTATTTGATTGATGTTGAATTTGATGGTGTGAACTAATTGCATAATTTTTTATTACTGCATAAAAATTACAATTTTATGAAGAGTTATAGCCTTTGGATGTTACTAATGCAAATATGTATTACACACAAGTAATATTATCTCTGATTATCTTGGTATGGTTTAAGAATCATTGTCGCCCAAATCAAGCCTTTCCCTGAGAAGGAGCCTTGCCTCTTCCCTCGGGATACCATATGAAGCCATCCAGCACTGCCTCAGGCAAAGGCCTTGATAGCCGGGGCATTTCAGCATCAGCCTGCCACGTTCTTGACTGCTATCCACTTTGTTCCTTGGACGATTATGCTGGTTGCTTTAAACGGTTCTTTAAGTACCTTGAATTTTTGTTCTGTTTAGATTTTAGCTGGCGATTTGAGACTGCAATGAGCTCAGACTCGCCGTCATTGTAAGCCCAGTCCGGTAATCCACTGGTAAGGCATAGATATCACCCACCTGGAGTCGTTGAATGACTTCAAACTTGTGATGATGCTGGCCCTTTTGTTGTCCATTCTGGGACTGTGATTCTGCACAACTTGGGAAAATCGTTCCAAATTGCTCACAATTCACAATAATATGAAGCAATGAACGTGTAGGAGCCATGAACCTCATAAACTAGCTTATGAGAATTGGCGAATGAAGGCAACAGAAGGCCTTTGCTGTGAATTGTATAGCGGTGGGCAACAACACTACAAAGGCATATGTATGAGAATCAGCCAGGCTTTCTAATGCATATATATATATATATCTATATCGATGGAGATTAGATTTTTAGACAGAAAATTTGGTTTTATTTAACTCAGCTCGCTTACAAAACTTACATTGTTACGCACGTATAAATACATGCAAGTTACAGAAACTAAACTTCCATGCCCCCACAAAGGCTTTTTTTTTTAAAATTTTTTCTGATTCCAGATTTTACACTCTGAATTTTATTATTACTGCAGCTACATCCTCTACGAGAGCTAGCTTATTTCATTTACTGCTGTGACTCCTTCCTTGGGCTAAACAGAGACACCTCCTGCCTGTTCTGCTTCAGCCTCATCGCATCCTCCCTTGAGATACCAAACGAGCTCGCCAGCACGTCCACCGGTATTGACCTGAAAACTGAGACACGACCAGCAAACTGGCTAATCATGGGATTGGCGTTTGTCTTGAATGCTGTCCGCTCGAATCCTTGCCTGCCTGCCTTCTTCACCACAGCGTGATTCTGGGGTACGATGATTACCTGACGCTCCTCAACCTGGTCATCGAATATAGCGTTTCCATTTTCTGCTACAACTTGAATCCTTCCACTGCCCCTGGTGACGCATTGGTGTTCCAGTGAGGAGCGTAGAAAGCATTCTGCACATTTTAATGGAAAAGGAAAATCATTAATTATATAGATAGTAGTATTCTTTCAGATTATTAGTTATTAAGAGTTAGAGTTTTACCTGTTTTCTGAAATATATAGTCAATGACTCATGCTACCTTGTAAAGGACCCCTCTCTCAGCGCTGAGTTGGAGGAATTGGAGGACGGGGAGGTTATAGCTGTTAACGGTGGTGATGCGTCCAGCTCGAGGGTTAAAGACATCAGCAAAGGGAGAATCAGTCCAGTGTCTTAGCCTCATTGTGCAGAATGTTTCCTCTAAGCCGTTGCATGATCCACTCCCTCCCTTTCTTCCTTGTCGTCCTTCTTGTTTCCTGTTGCCTCGACCTTACTCTCTTCTTTCTCTTCTTTGTCCTCTCTCTTCTTGTCCCTCTTCTTCTTCTTCTTCTTCGCTTTCACTTCCTCGTTGCCTCTGCTCTTCCTCTACGCTTTGTGGGCTCGCAAACCGAAACTCATGCGCGACTTTAACGATGGCTCCCCTGTTATCTTTTTCATTCTGTATCTTCCTTGCTAGCCTGGTGTCAATTCGGAAAACCTCTGCCAAGAGCTGCTCTTTAAACGCACTTAAGAGATTATTTCCACCGCTCTCTTGCTGCTCTTCCTCCTGGCCTCTCCGGCTTCGGCCTTGGCTTTGAGTCTGACCTCCAGTTACTAACCCTTCTGGGGAGTTACCAGCAAGGAAGAATTTCTACATAAAAAAATCAAATAGAATTTTATAAAATGATCAAAAAGTTAAAAAATAAGAAATCAAATTATGCCACTGGTTTTAATTTTTTAACCTAAAGTTTTGATCGAGCTGGTTGGCCGTATTGCCAACATCAACAAGCGAGACCAAGACAAGCTGAGACGGTCCATTGTTGAAAATCCAGTGAACTACTCCAGCTGGCAAGGCACGGATATCACCCGTCTTCAACCGTCTGATCTTCTGGTGCTGATCCCAGGAACTCTGTTGCTTATCTCCTCCATGCTGTGACTGCTGTGATTGTGATTGGTACGTCTCAGGACAACCTGGGAAAACCGTCCCTTGAATAGCCTGGCCTGTATGTATTGAACATAGCAAACATGTTAGCAACATAACAAAGTAAAATACAGTAAAGTAGCAGAATTGTATAAGAAACAATATAGTAGACCTGAAACAACATAGATTAGCTGAGGAGCATTGGTAAATGAAGGTAATAAAAGGCCTTTGCGGTTGAATTTATGGCGAAGGAAGGCAACAGCAGCACACTGGAATTGTTCTTCATTTTGATCCCAGAACTCAGTGAGACCAGCCTCTGACTTATAACGGTACTTAGGTTCAAGAGCATTCAAGTTCTGGAGTTGGCATTGGTTTTTGTAGCGTTACCGAGGCTGCTGCTGCTTTTGTTGGCTCTGGCGTCGATTAGTGACTAGACCTATCTAAGCAAAGCAGCCATGGAAGAAAACAAGAAAGCAAAAGCTAAGAGAGAGCAAAGAAGAGTAATTAGCCATAGAGAGGGAAAGCGAATAAAGACTTTAAATTTGATTTGGTGAAGAATGGAGCTGATTGTGGTTGGTATTTATAGAGGGAAAAAGTGGGGTTAGGGTTTGGGACGTGGCGAAGGGCTTTGGTGAGTGTCTTGGTTTACATGCATGCGAAAATGCCTTCACATGCTTGCATGGCTGACGATGGCCTAACTCGTTTACACATAGTTTGGTTCTCTTGGCAACGTGGTGTTGATCTCTGAGAAAGTGAAAAGAGTTCAGGTGGTCTGTTACTGTTCGTGCTTTTGGAGTATTTCTTCGATGCCTTCGAGATGCATGAAGTTCAATGAAGCTACGGCTTAATGAGCTTGATGGGATTATTTGACAGAGCCGAAGTCTCATAACTTGGTAATGGTTTTTCTGATAACTGATGAACGTTTAAAGTGAAGTAAATATCTGGCTTCGCTGTCATGATGTCCCATACATGTGTTGTGAGAACAGAAATCTTCTATAAAACCATGTAATTCCATAGAATCTTTAAGTCAAAAAGGGATTATTTTATTTTTTTCACAAAAAAAAAATGACTCATCGGTAAGTTCAGGCTCTTTGGTCCACGTTTCTCATATCAGGAGCCAGGGATAAGAATAAAATATAAATAAAAATGCTTTTCACTTTAAAACTGAACAGGACAGTTACTACACGTTTGATTACAAAAATAAAATAGAATTACTATTATGTGTGAATAGAATAAAGTAAGAATAGAATAGAATAATTATTATTTTATTTGATATTATGAATGAAATAGAGCAGAAATTGCTATTATGACTTATTGCAGTATTTAATTGGTAGAAATAAGATTGAAATAAGAAAGGAATAAGTGATAAAATAATAAAAATACCCTTGATCATATTAACATTTATTTTCATTAAAAAATAAAATTATCCTTATTATCATTTAAATACAAATTTATCTCAAAAGGTAATTATCCATCATAATTATATTTTATCTTAATTACTAAAAATAATTATAACTTACTCACATATTTTTATAAATAGATAATTATTTAAAATATAATTTAATTATATTATATTTTATCCATCATAATCAATTAAATTTGTGTATAAATGTTTATTTTAGTCAATTCTTCACATATTATGAATCATTTACACTTGTGTTTAGAAAAAATATTGGAGAAGAAATATTTGAAAAAAAATGAAAAAAACTAGTAGAAATAGAAAATCATGTTTTTTGATATATTAAATAAATGTTTGTCTTTGAAATTAAAAAGATAATCTTCCATTTTTTTCTAAAAAAAAAAGAAGTTATGTCTTTTGACATATTAAATAGAAAATCATATCTTTGAAAATAGAAAGATGGCCTTCAATTTGTTCCTAAAAAAAATGTAAATTATGTCTTTTGATGTATTAAATACAAATTCATATTACCTTTTTAAAAAAAAATCATTTATTTGAACCCAACATGCAGTAAAATAGGGTAGAAATTACTATTATGATTTATTTTAATATTTAATTGGTGAGAATAACTTTGAAATAATCTAAAAATAAATGATAAAATGATGAAATTATCTTTTTTTATAATAAAATTTATTTTCATCAAAAACAAAATAAGATTCTATTTTCATTAGATATCAATAATTTATTATTAAATTATTAATATAAATTATTAATATTTTGAATTTATTATTAAATTATTGAATAATTTATTTTTAAATTAGTTGGATTTTTAATTTTAACAATTTGAATCATTTTTGTCTATTTGTATTTTTCATGTCTTAACCTTTTAATTTACATTTTCATTAAACATCAATAATTTATTATTAAATTATTTATATTAAATTAGTTATATAATTTTTACTTTCATTATTTTAGTATTTTTCTCTATTTGTATTTTTTATTTTTTAATCTTTTAATTTCTATTTTCATTAAAAATTCATAATTTATTAATTGATATATTTTTATTTTTTTCTCATCTTTCCTTTCTCTCTTCAGACGTTGGAGAGCTAATTTGACGTTGGCCTTGGCTATATCTAGCCGTTGAAGCACCGATCTGGCCACTAGAGCCACCACAGCGGAGGACGATAGCGGTTGTGGAGGAGGATGGTTGCAAACTTGCTGAGAGAGAGGGGAAGACAAGTGAGAGAGAGGGGAAGACCCACAGTTGAGATAGTGGCTGAGAGAGAGGAAGAAGACCGATTGAGAGAGGAGGGAAGATAGGGGAAAATCGACTGAGAGATGAGATGAAGACGGGGGAAGGTCGGCTGAGAGAGGAGATGTTTTTTGGGGGAAGGGCGACTGAAAGTGCTGAGGAAGATGAGGGAAAGAGAAAGAGAAAAAAAATTAAGTTTTATATAAAACAGAGTCATGATATTATGAATCAATTAAGGGTATTTTAATCAAATGATATTTTTAACTTATAGCATGTTTTGTTGGGGG